>NW_013666188.1:141032-164204 GCF_000517525.1 Limulus polyphemus | reverse complement strand
ATTCGAATTCAAGAGCTCTGGCCATTGCATCCTGCATAGTTGAGGGGTGTGCTTGCTTCACTTGAATCATCCGTTGTAGACTGTTCAAGGCATCTATAAACTGATCCCTAAGCAACAACTTGAGGAGATCAGGTGGTGCAGTTGGGTAGGCCTTGTGTGCCATACTTTCGAAATCCTGTGCCAGCTCTTGCAGGCTCTCCCCTTTAGCACTGACTCTCGTCCTAAACCTAGCCCTGTAGACTTCGGACTGATGTTGAGTTCCATACCTGAGTTCTAGAGCAGCTACCAGTGCTCTATAGTTGTGCCTTTCATCTGCTGACAACTGTCCAAGTATTTCCAGTGGTTGTCCCTTCAAGCTCGTTGCCAGGTGCACTTCTTTCTGCTCCTCTGTCCATCCATTCATTTCTGCCAGGAGCTCAAATTGTGCTCTATATGGTGCCTTCCCATTGAATTCCTGTGACTTCCTTTGTACTAGATCTCCCCTATTGCTGACACTCTTGTCTGGAATGTGGCTTCTGGCAGGACTGAAGATGTCTGCATTAGGGTTTAGCTGCAGGGTCTGGAAGGAGCTTCCTGATGTCTGGGGCTGATTAGGTCCATGGTTAATATATCCTCCCTGTGTAAAAGACAGTAAATCATCCTTTAATGTATTTAATTGACTTTGAAATTTACTAATCTTTTCCATTTGTGTATGCTGACTTTCTTTCAACTGTTGGAGACATTCTTACTGTTTCTTCTTCTTGTTCTTCATGTTTCCTTTCTTGTTCCAGTTGCCACTGGTCCTGGTTTTCTTGCCACTGTTGTAGTCTCTCTTCTTGTTTCTTTTCTTTTTCCTCCAACCTCTGCTGTGATCTTTCTTCTTGTTTCTTTTGCTGTTCTTGTATTGCTGCCATCAAATCTGCTAAGCTGTAGTTTGATTTGCCACATCTCGTTTGCATCTTCTTTCTTTTCCGTCCCACTATCTGACAACAATTTGTTACGTATCTGTTCGTTTCTTAATTTCCAGTATAAATTCATCCATGATGACAAAACCTTGTCGAAATGTTGTACATTTGCTGTTATGTTAAACTTATATTAAAATTTTTCTTCATTACCCATTCAAGCCATCTCCAATCATTATTAGTCTCAAGTGGGTTCCTCGTCATTGAATCCCAGCAAGTAAATCACACACTGTTATAATTGAGGTAGTAAGCATGATGTGGACATGTGGCTGTTAATTGGATTTTCAAGTCATGAACTTAAAACTTCAGATAAAATAACTAGTTTGAAAATATCTTTGATTAAATTTCACTTGATAAGCCATTTTAATTTTCACATCACTATATTATATTTTGAAAAATTGGGATCTATAAATAAAGGCCTTAAAAGTAATGATGCTATTTTTTGGTTTTGGAAGAATTTTATCTTTAAAAAAAAGCATAATATGAACATTGAAATAATCTGTCATGGAAGACAACCATGACTGAATAAACTAAAATTTAATTTTTCAAGTCCATTTTACTTAAAGTAAAGGTATTAGAAATATTCTTATACATTTTTCTTACTATGTTGTACATTATTTTTGTCAAAACTTACTGTTGTATATGCTCATGTTTGTATAATATATGTATTATGTTTTTTGTATTTATTTAGTTGTGAGAGCTTCTGTGAGATATAATTTATATATGAGTGTAACTGGTTTACACTGTCTTAGTCAAAGAGAGAGTTGTAACTTTACAACCTGGTAGAATAGTGTATACCAATGAAATTAAAATTTCACTATTACAAGAAGATATTATGTAATGGGTATTTGATAGAACTTTTGACCTTTAATTACTTAATTCCTTTGTTAGAATTTAAAGTTTGAATTTTATGATTTGTTAATACAGTTTCAACTTCTTAGGCATAAGGAGACAGCATCAGTGAATAAAGGTTTTATAGGAGGAGAAATGCATCTAAATGTGTTGTTTTTTTCACAGATCCAAGATGCTGGAAACCACTTGATGTTAGCCTTACATCTATTACCTTCTCATGCTTCTACAAATCAACAAAATAAATACAACTTTAGATCAGCAGAGGAAGTAACAGAGGTTGGTTCAACTGCAGTTCACTAGGCCTAACTGATAGTTACATAAATTAGTATATAACATTAAAAGACAACAAGGGACCTTTTGGTCCATCTAGGCCATCTTATCCACCAAATTAAACTTACCACTAAATAATTCAAAGCTGGAATATTGTTTGCTAGGCCTAACTAAAAATTGGCAAATTGGTATGGTTATTGTTAGTTAAGCCTAACTAGATGTTATACAAGTTGGTGTGACAAGGTACAGTTTTTTTGCCGAACTCAAAGATGTGCAAGCTGTTATAGCTGTGATACATTGCAGTTAACCTTGTAATTACTGACCCACCATACTCTGAAACATATTTATATAAACTATTTATTTATGCACCAAATATATTTTAACAAAAATACCACAAATATTGCAATTAATTCTACTAGTGAGTGCTAAAATCCTTCATGTACCTTACAAAGAAAATTAGTGATTTCACCCAATTATTTTGGTCTGTCCATTACACTAAATGTTGTGACAGGAAAGTACATACAAGTACCCAATATTTTGCACTATGTGAATATCACCAGTAGTGAATAGAATGGAAAAAGTATATAATTTGAGGTTCAAGTAATGGCGATAGGAAGTATTGAATGTGAAATTTAATTTGATGTCACATTTTAAGGATTTTACACTATAACCATCATTGTTTTCATGAAATTAATCATACTGAAAGTAAATTGTCTTTATGCATACTTTCAGAGAATATTGTAAATTCTGAAGGTTTGTAATTAAATTTATAGCCAGTACTTTAGTATTAAAATTGTTTAATGTTCTCTGCTTAAAATTGTCATGAATGAGTATCATTGTTTACTGGTTTTTGTAGAGTAAAATCCACTTTCTAGCAGCCAAGTCGCTAAAATTGGCATTTACACTTGTAGGAAAGTTTCAGAAATCTGACTATTTTTAAACTTCTAAGTTACATTTATATATCTATATATTCAGTATTTTTACAATATGTGGCACTAAATTGGAACATATTCTGTATAAGAAAGTATATTTTTACCTCTGTATAAAAAGAAAAATGACAACTGAGCTGTTTTAATAAAAGAAAATATTTAATGGTGCATAAAGTTTGAAGTTGATTATACAGTTCTGATAATTTGTAGATGGTCAACAAGCTCATGAGTTGTCTCCAGCGAGGTAGAGCCTGTTTGATAATACCGAAGAGAAAGACTATAGATGAACTACAGAAAAGCCGGAATATGGTAATATGAATCTCTGTCTGCCTTTCATCTTCGTCTTTGGAAGTTAATTTTATTTTGAAAGGTCATTAATTTTGACTTCAATTATATTAATTTAGCTGACCTTTGACCTTTCTATGCAATCTGTTAGTATCACTTGGACTGGGAATAATTTTGTTACCTATTTTTAAAGAATTACAAAGTAATTTGATGATTAGAACAAATTCAGTGTATTAAAAAAATGAGAGATATAGAAAAAAAGAAAAACTTAATCTTGGATAAATTGATTTATTATTGTGAATGATCTGTTTCACAAAGTCCAAATGAAAACTAAGTAATTAAATTGGTCGTTCAATGACAACTGATTTAAGTGTTTATTTCTTGAATAATTTATTTGTTTTTTGTTGTTTTACAATTATGTTGTTATTACTGTGATATACAGTAGGTTAAATAAAAACAATTTTGAATTTGCTAATAATCAAATCACATGACAATCACAGCTGATATAAAGTCATGGTGGAATGGAACTTATCATGATTACAATTTTACATTGTTTGAAATTTTGTAGGTAGTATGGTGCTACCAAAAATTGGTCACTTTTTGAAAGGTATGTAATGACTGATGCAAAATAACCAAACACTAAGATGTTAAAATGGGTTCAGGTTGAGGATTTAGTATTTCCAAGATGGAGATATCTCTTGTACTTAATGAAATTGGAAAACAAAGAAATATGCATCAACTTGATGCTCCAGGATCATCCAGAAAGAGAACTGCAATAAGTCGCATGCCTCGCACATAGTAAGCAAAGCATTGCATATTGTAACAGCTGAGAAGCCAGGCAACAGTATGAACATAATCAAGAAGGATCTTAATTTGGGAAAGCAATAAAAGTCTTGTATACGAGTTGCTTCCATGACTTATTTATTCAACTGTAACATACCTCAAGCAGCTGGAGAATTAAATGGATACTCGTGCTATTCCATATGACTACATACCAGTCAAGTCACCAGGTGCAGTACCTATGGATTTTTGTGTAATAGAACTTGAAAAAGTTGCTGGGAAACTATCATCCTTGTATACTAGATGGATTATAAAAACAAAGATGGGAGGAGCGGTGTGCTTTGGACAATACATCATTATGACCAAGCTTTTTGCAATGGAAGCTATGCTGCAAGGTTTTTTGTTAAGGTGCACATGGTAAAGCTCCAAAATCCTTTTAATGTAATATACTCAATCTCTTTAAATGTGTTTTTTTTATATTGCTCACTTATTGCTGAATCACATACATACTCAATTGTGCTTTCTTCTGGTGTTATCCTAACCAGTACATTTGAGGCTGGATTGGCAGCCTGGTTTAATCGCTACTGGACTGAGTTGGGGACCCATTATCATTGAACAGAAGTTGTATTACTACATTTTAGGTATTTTAATTGAGTTTTTTTGCTTCAGTTATTTCGGCACTTTAACACTTCAACCCTATGTATATGGGAAGATCAAAGTTTGCATGTCACAATCTGTTTTACAGTTACATTCAAATTTAAATTAACCCTTTCTAGCCTGGATATTCTGGATCACAGTAGGAGAAAATGTGCAACATCAAATTTTGTAAAATTATTTGTGATATTTTCCCTCAAGTGTTTTCCAAAATAAAATTATAACTGAAATGTTATTAATATTTGTTTTGGATGAAACAATAATAATAAAAAATTGAAACTTTAGCCCTAATTGTTGATCTTTAGTCTGCTTTTGGAATTTTTATATAGGTCTTGTAAATCAATAAATTTCCCACCTGCACCGAAAAATTTTTTCTATAGATGAAAGTGAAACAAAGCCAGAAATGTGTTGATTGAGAACAAATTTTTTAGCTAAGACAATTTAAAAACCATGAATTTTGGAAGTTGATATGAAAAACTATAAAATTCAACTACTTGCATGTTTATGTTGTAACTTTCTTGTTTCTAAAATTGTTGAAATCTTAAATGTCACCTGAAACTATGGATATAAGTTTTAAGAACTGTCAGCTTATTAGATCAAGCCTGTTTCTAAGAAGCTATACATATTATAATTGAATTTACAGTGTGTATCTCCACCAAAGGTGGTAAGCTTTTATTACACATTAAGTCTTCTTGCACAAAAAAATCAGATATTTTAATAAAGTATTTCTGCAACAGAATTGTATAAATGTCTGTAACCTTTACTGAGTCAGTCTGAGTGAAAGGTGATTTTCATACTAAGAACAAAAATACTTTTTTCATTTTACAGTCTTTGTATTTCATTAGAACCTCCTAGATAAATATCAATTTTTTTTCAGTAAAACTTAATATTATATCTGTTATTTTATCAACCATACCACTATCTATAGCAAAAGCACAAATGTACAGTAAAATGAAAAGTTGAAAAATGTGAAATATGGTGAATAATACCATTTTTTCTTCTTCATTGTCTACAGTATTGATCTTAAATAAAGTTCCAAATTACAGTTTCAACTACTAGTCTTATAGATTTATTAGTCCTTTGTAGCTGCACCTACTGAAGTAGTGAATGACACTTGAAAAGCAATAAACCACAAGTTTTAATGAAGTTTAATTGAGCTAAGCTGAGAAGTCTATAATTTCTGATATTGTATATTACCTCCACTCACATTCTTGTTCAGTGCTGCCTTCGATATGCAAACAATTTTTTTTGCATGCCACAAACCTTGAACTCTCACATATCCCACGTGGTTCAACTGTATCTCGCATGTAAATCATCATGCGACAACCATCCACCAATAGGAGTCTGATACACCCTCCTGATGTGACTCCTTCTATTCGGTTCTACCAAACAATCGCTTCTCGTTAGGCAGTGATCTAGTGCAGACGTTTTTCGATTGTGCTCTCTTCACGTTTTTTTTTTTTTTTAATTTCTGTGAAGTAGTGATTTCACATCATTATTTTCATACATTTTGTTTTCTGTAGTCTTGATACATTTTTTTTTTTCTATTCTTCATTTTTATAATGAATTCCGAAGTTTGTATCACCACTTCAGATTTTCTTCCACCTACTTTCAGCACACTTACATAGGCTTCAGGTTGAGGGGAGCTTGACTGAGGAATTTTCAGTTTTAATTCCGTGGGAGATTGATCATTATATAAGTCAACCTTCTTTTCCCGATATTGCTCAACTTCCTCGTGAATCTGCTGAACCTGTTCATGATGAGGAGGATTTGGACAGCCTTTTTTCTCCACCTGACTATGCCGTGCCTTCCCAAGCCTCTCCTGTGGAATCTGCTAGGCCTAACTCGGGCTTTTTAGATATGATATCTCAGTTGTATTTTATTTTATCCATTTCCCTGATTTCTTATGACCCTATTCCTTCCTTATTACAGCATACCCCTTGCTCAGAATATTTTGTTGTTCCTCCTCCTCCTGACATCAGGGTTCATGTTGAGTATTTCGTTTCTCAGTTGAGAGTGGGTGCTAGCATGTCTTCTGTGGTTACCATTCCTGCCTTTTCATGCCTTGGCAACATTCCTCTGTTTGTGACCTTTCTCCTTCTACCCTTACCAATTGGGTTTGGCAGTTGAATCAATTGGCATATTCCTCCATGTCTCCTTCTTCCCAAAATTTGTTTCAGATGTTGTTGCATCAGACCTGGCACTGTACCTTTTCCCTGGTGTCTCTTCAGTTGGGTATGTTGACTACATATCATATGTTCATCTCCCACTATCTTCATCAGGTAGCTGTTTCTTCCTTGTCAGGGTAATGTTTTCCACCTATCTCCATCATTCAAACTTCAGTGTGGCTGTGACTGGGTAAGTTATTTATATAGTTCTTCATTTCAGTGGCATATCTCTTTCCATTTAGGATCCCACTCAGTGGCAAGGATTGCCTGTCCAGGTTTACTTGCAATTTCTCAAATGTGCACTGTATGGCTAAATTGTATACCCATGGCCTATGATAAACGCTGTTGAGATGGGTGTTCCATAAGTTGCTCGTAAGTTGTCTCGCAATATGCTTGCTACATAATATGCCTGTTTTGGACCATACTCACCCATGGACTTGCATGGATAAAGCAGAATGGGATAAATACCCATCCCTGCCATCCCTTTGATTGAATAAATCAGGGGTGGTCTGCTTTTTAAAATAGGGTTTTTTGTGGTCACCCATTGCACTGGTGTTGGTGTTCCTCTGAACTCTCCACTGCACTTTATTCTTATAGTGGAATATGGGAGTACTTTCCACTTTCTAGTTCCGAGCCACTGAGGTGGTGAGCCATGGAATAGTCCTCCTGAATGTGATTGCTTTCATTCAGTGGTGTTCTGCTGGTATAGATGGCATTCAATCCTCCAATCATGTGCTCCACCTCCATGCAGTGGACTCTAGAGGTTATTGTGACCAGCTTCTGTGCAGTTTTATCCAGAGGGTGAGGTTGCTTCTATTTTGTATGTGCACTCTACTTCAGTGTGGTGGGACCTGGAGGGTGAAAGCATTGTTCTCCAACTTCTCTGAGGTTATATCCGGGGTTGATGTTGCTCATATCTACAAATAAATATGCTCCACCTCCGTGTGGTGAATCCCAGAGGTTGATGTTGCACTCAGCTTCTGTGCAATGCTATCCAGAGGGTGAGATTGGTAATATTTTATAGATGCAATCCACTTCTGTGCAGTGGGACCCAGAGGTTGCAATTGTGCTTCAGCCTTTGTGCAGTCCTATCCAGAGGATGATGTTGCTTTGGAGTAGATCCATCACATTGCAGTTCACCCCTTTGGTTGGTATTCCTCATCCTACCATCACCTGGATGTCAGTTCCCAGTGAGTGGTTTTGGATTTTGAGCAGCACCAATCAACATAAATCCTCACACATGTGTTGGTTGTGTTTCTTCTTTCTCATTCAGTTTGCCTTAGGATCTCCACCTTCCTGCAGTGAATCCTGGAGGTTGATGTTGCACCCAGCTTCTGTGTAGTTCTATCTGGAGGCTGTGGTTGCTATATATATATATATTAACGAGATTCTCACTGTCCCTATCTACTATCTAGCGAAACCACAGCCAATGGAACGGGCTTGGAAAAATCCTGATTTTTCCAAGCCCGTTCCCTTGGCTGTGGATATATATATATATATATCTAGAGGCACTACACTTCCATGCAGTAGAATCCGGAGGGTGGCATGCTCCGACTTCTGAATGTTCCTATCCAGACGATAATGTTGATTGGAGCAATGGTTCTTCCTCTTGCAATCCACCTGTGGTAGTTTTCACTGCCTGAGACCAATTTTGCACAGTGGAGAGCCAGTCTTTTTGAGTTTGATGTGACCTTTCACATTGGCACATCTCTTCTTATTGTCATTCTGATGTTGGGTTCCTGGATATGTGGTTGGTTATGGATTTGCGCATATGTGCCAGCTTTATAGATCAGTTTGCACAGTATTTACTTCCATTCTACTTAACTTGAGATGAAGATGGTGTGGACCCTCCTTCTACCATGGGTTGAAGGTTCTGTTCCGATACTGATTGGTTTTGGACTGGAGTTGACTGGCCACATACTTTCCATCATGCCTTAGCCACTCTACACCTTGAAGCACATCCATTTTAGCTTTTCCCACATTCCTCTCTGTAGATGGTTCTTCTGCGGTCTTACTTTTATGAGACTGAGTTTCCAGTATTCTGTGGTTTGGATTCCAACTCACCCGGTTTTTTCTTCCTTTTTTTGCTTGTGCTTCTCTCATTTTCTGCCCGTGTATGCAACACCTCTTTCCACATTGGGTGCAGAGTATACATGGTACAGAAGTGGTGTGGTCTTCCACGTGTGTTCCTCTCCCAATGGAGATTACACTTCTGGAGTGTTCTTTGGATGCTTTAAAAGGATACTTCGTTTTTATCCCTCGCACCAGTCCCTCTGCCTATTCAATGTGGGATACTAGATACACATATGAGCAGAGGTAATGTACCATATCGGAAGTTATTATTTTCCTATACTGAAAATATATTTCTGATAGGGACTTACCTCCTTTCACACTTCCCACCCTTCCTTCCCACTGCCTAATCTCAAAGTGATTGTTAGGTATAATCAAATAGGAGGAGTCACATACATCAGGAAGGTATGTGTGTCACACTCCTATTGGTGGAGGGTTGTTGCATGATGATTTACATGCAAGACACAGATGAACCACGTTAATTGTGAGGTAAGTGGGAGTTCAATACTTGTGGCATGTAGAAACATTTTTGCATATAGAGGGCAGCACTGAACGAGAATAGCTATATATGTGAGAGAAATATATCTGAAATATATTTTCAGTATAAGAAAATAATAACTTTTACATTTTATTTAATTTTGTTTAAATATATATAAAATATTTACATAAAACAAAGGTTTTTATTACTCACTGATGCTTCAGGAAATTTGCATTGAAACAATTTTTCTTCCTTGAGCCTCATTGAGTCACAAATATAGGTTTCCAAAAAAGTAATTAATGTAGTTTTTGAATACATATCTTATAACGCAATATATACTTGTCACTAGAATAGAAAATCTGGTTTTATAAGTAAGTTATAAATAGAAAAATTCCATTAGCTGTTCAGAGAAGCAGTATAATGATTATGCAAATAAAAACTTCAGTCAAGTGATTAATATAGGTGCCTAAACTTAGCAATTGGTAACTAGTTTCCTGTTGAGGAGATACTACTTTTTTTATTGGTTATAAACATGTCTATTAACCATGTAAAGTTGATTAGGAATCAACATTTAAAGTCAGAATTATAAGAGGGGGCTTCTCTGCCAGCAGATTTGGTAAATCAAGAAAGTTGGAGGTGCAAATTTTAAGTTCTTGATTGTAATTACGTATAACTTGTTTCTAATTGGTTGGAAACTGTAGAAGCCTGTTATTGAAGTTTGAAAATTCTGATGTATTTGCAGCTCAGACACATCATGTGACACAGAAAAAAAAATAAGGAATTTCAAAATATTTCTTTTTGAAATTAAGATATTAAAACTCAGATGATATAAAAAATATAAGTTAATAATATGTTTTCTTGCCAAGTTTAACTACATTTTGAATGTAACACAATGAAATGTCATGATGTGAACTTTGACCAGCCCATAGTGAAAGAATTATGTGGCTATGAAAAGCTTTTGATTTTTTATTTCTTCATGTGATGGTTTTGCATACTTCTACTGGATTCCCTGAATTTTTTTTTCCTTGACTTGTATTGTGCTAATGTTCATATTTTAGTATTGCATAAATTTGTGTGACCAGTGATGTGTCAGAAAAGACTTGGTAGACTGATTAACTTCAAGCATTGCCATCTCTCTGCATGGATAATACCTGAAAACAGTGACACTATGTGTTGAAGAACTTTAGCATGAAACATAAATTTTTTAATTCCTTGAAATTTATATTTCCTTCTTCCCTGTTTTTGCATTTACAATACAGATGAAAACCTTGTATAATTTTTTTTTCTCTCTTTACATCCATGTTGACATTGAGTTATGTCAGCAATTAAAAGATAAAGTTGGTTTGTGTACCCTTTTTGCTTACCAAACTGAACAGGAATAAAGTCCTCTTTACATCCTGACTTTGTACTTTAATTTAAACATTTTTTTTTAGATTAGTTCATCAATTATTCAAGACTCATTTCTGTTGTTTTTTTTTCTCTTAGAAATCACTTCAACCTCCATTGCCTAATGATTTGGCTGTTAGTTTCTATGTTCAGGCTCATAAACTAGTTTTTGCTGTTTACCATCTGCAGAAAGACCAACAAGGCTCAATGAAGTTTGATGTTTATCAGGTAAATAGACTGCTAATGTTTTTGAATGATATAATATTTTTAAGTTGTTAAGGGTATAAGCTCATTATTGAAGAAGATATATGGTAATATAGTTACAAATAAAATTATCCAATTTTCGCAAAATATTTTCTAGATGTTATGTATGATTATGTTTGCATGTCAATTTTCTCAGGTTTAGGTTTCAAACATACATTTATAATAATGAACTGTAATATTGAGACATCTGGTCAAAATAATGTCTGGTTTTGATCTATTCATTCAATATTCAAAAAGCAAGCTTTCAACTCCTTTTTTTTAGCTGCAAGACACCTCCAACAGAAGAGTTGAAAGCTTCATCAGTAAATATTATATGTAAAATCAAACCTTGTGGAAGTTATGTTTTTTATCATTATGAATTTAAAACATCATATTAGAGAGAATTTTATGTGCTATAGAAAATTTTTAAATATTCAATGTTTGATAAATAAAATTAATGTAATTTTCTATGCTTTATACAGGCAGAGTCCTCAGTACCCTGGCTAAGTGAAGTGTTGGTACTTTTTACAGTTTCCCTCCAGTTATGTCAGCAATTAAAAGATAAGGTTGGTTTGTGTATCTTTTTTGCTTACCAAACTGAACAGGAATAAAGATAATTAAAAATAACATAACTAAAAAAGTCCTAAATGTTTTTTAACTTACTAAAATAAACATAAAGTGACTCCAATAAAGTACTATTTTCTGTTCCCCATGAAAAGATAATTATTATGATTCGCTAGTTTAAATCAAGATATGCTTTAACTCTTTTGCTAGGCTCGATCAAATCGGGTGAGTTTGTGATCCCAAATTCACTTTTATAGTTTCTATACTATAACTTCTAATATGTTTTGTGTATCTTTCAGTAATCAGCAAGAGTCATTTGTGGACGAAAAAAATATTTAGAGTCGAAGTGATTCTGATGTTAAGATTAAACATCTCAAATTTCATGTGCGTAATTTCTAAAATCTAACTCTACCGAAACTCTATACGAGTTCTGTCAATTTGACAGTAGAATGACTATAGATTGTAACATGTAACTACATCTGTTTATCTTTAATAGCTTTAAAATAATAACAGTATAGATCTGTTTATACTTAAGTTTTATGTAACTTGTAAATTACTTGGTAAACATGTAGCTTACATTACCCTATTGAACTGTATAACGCACGGGCTACTTGCGAGCTGCTCACGAGTATATTTCATGAAACAATTTTATTATTATTATTATTTATTTTACCTTATCTAACCTAAAAAGCTTCTAATTTTTACATTTGAGTTACTCTTATAAAAAAAGAATACACATGAAAAACAAAAAAATAAAGTACTTGAGTCTTCTTTTTTTTGCTGTCAAATATTGATGTCACTTAACCCTACTTCCTTATATTAATGGTATTACTGCACTAAATGATTTTTTATTTAATGAAATATTGCACCAAAGAACACAGAATAATAACATGCTAAAAGCAGACAATGTCCCTTAACTATCA
Source organism: Limulus polyphemus (assembly GCF_000517525.1). Taxonomy (NCBI): domain Eukaryota; kingdom Metazoa; phylum Arthropoda; class Merostomata; order Xiphosura; family Limulidae; genus Limulus; species Limulus polyphemus. The sequence continues at coordinate 151,661 of NW_013666188.1, read as the reverse complement.
CAATTTTTCTTCTTTTTTTTTTTTTTAACTATGAGACAAGAGCCACTAAAAATTCAGCTAAAGTTGTCAATGGGTTTCCTGTGGGAATAAAGTTTGAACTGACAGTGAAATAGACAATTCTCTGTACAGAAAACAATGTAGTATAATACTTCATTTGATAGATTAAAACCTTGGCTTTCTATTGGTTATAATTAATACAGCATTAAAGGTCGGAGAAAAGTATTGTCTGTTTCTGAAAGAGAGAATGTGACAGCTGGGCATGGCAAGAGGGATCTGATTTTCTATTTTATGGCTCTATAACCAAATAAGATTGAAAACTATAAAACTTATGCTTTGCCTGAGCAATGACAACATTATAGTGAGTAATTTACATTAAATTTTGTACTTCTTGGAGGGTGGTAAATAAATTGGAGAAGAAGGGATACCTAGAGGTAAAATGTCCCAATTCTTGTACTAGGGGAAATTCGGCAGTTTTTTTTAATATTGCCTGATGAAATTAAAAACTTAAAACTTATTTGATATTAACATTTGGATTATTAGCTATGTTTGATTTCCAAATTTATTCATATACCATGATAAGAAAATATTTTAATTAAATTTTGAATGAAACTCACTAAAATTTCATGAAATGTTCAGAAAAAGATGCCTGTAGTGAAAGTGTTAAAATGAAAAGAAGTCAAAGTAGCAACAGGTGTGTTATTAAAATAACCTCCATACTGGGTAATTAATTATCAGCCTCAATAATAGCTGACAGATTTTCTTAATGTAATTGCATGTATACAGTCTTCTATTAACTAATCATTAAATCAGTTAAAAAATTATTAGTTTATTCTAAAAAAACATATTAACCTACATAAATAATGGGGAATACACACACATACACATTAACTTATGGAACAGATCCTTTCCCCTACAAGTTACATGGTGGGAAAATCTAAAATGTATATTGATTTTGGAGGTGTCTGCTGAAGTAGGATACACCATCTACCAGATTTAAAGTCCCTTTGCTTGCATTACAAATGGGAAAAAAACAACTAAGATTTGCAGTTTTGAGTTGAGTAAGTTGTAGAAAACGTAGCTAGTTCGATGTTGTAATTTTATTTAAAGTAGAAGGGTAGATTTTAAAAGTAGGAGGGGGGGTCTAGGGAGTTCTCCCCCAGCACAGGTCAAAGGGCAGCATCCCTTGTCAGAGAGTTCAGGGGACTTTGACCCTGACCAAAACTGAATTTTAAGGATTTTCAGAACAGTTAACTTTTTCTGGAACAGCTAATCTTGTCTTTGAAGTAACTTTAAACTTAAAAAAACTTGTTTCAAAATGAACTTGTATGGCTCTTTTCTATATTTCTTATACATATGATACAAGAAATTATATCAAAATTTCTTGTATCATGTGTATGAGAAATATAGAAAAGAGCATACAAGTTCATTTTGAAAAACTATGTAGTATGTTTGCATTATCAATGGAAAATTTGAGCATAGTGATCCTTAGGGATATAAACCCATTACACCATCCTCTCGAACAAGGTCCTTCCAAGAGTTGGAACAAGATAGAAAATTTTATTAAAAGAACAAGCTTAGCCCAGTTTCAATTATCATAAAGAAATCTTACTTGCTTTATGCAGGATAGAGTCTAATAAATGTGTATCATATTTTATTTAAAACAAAATAATTAGAGTGGGGTCTGTACATGCACTCACATTTTTCTACTCTTATAGAATGTCCATTCATTGTACAATAAGAGTAATCAGTCATGGAAAAAGATGCATTTTTTTTAATTCAGAGAAAGATCTAGATATATAATTTTTATGGGAATTGTCTTATTTTCATTAATTTATAGGCATTTACCACATTTTATTATTTTTAATAGAACATTCAGGTAAACAAAATCAGAAATTATCTTTATAGCTTCACATTTGTTTAATTGAAGATGAAAATTTAACAAAATATTTTCTGTTTCTTTGCAAGTAGTGATTAGTATTTTGATAATTTACTTCAAACATTTCAGAAAACTACCAAAAACCCCATAATGTCACTTTACTTCTTTTTCAAATTCTGTCTCAGAAAAACTTGCATAACCTGACTAAAAAAAACAAACTTGAAAACCTTTCCCCAATCAAGAACAATAAAGGGGATAAATGAATTAATCAATATCCTGGTTATTGATCGAATAAGTGTGTGTTAAAAGTAGCACAAAGAAGGAAAAATCGATACTAATGTTGATTTACATCACAAACAAGTCAGTAGAATTGAATTTTAATGCAAATTAGTGATGAAGGTATTAATTATATAAATCTTGTGGTTGCTTTGCAAAATTTAGCCAGGTCAGGATGCATATTTTACCTGGAAAATTTTCAGGGCATTTTTGACAACACTGGTAGTTTGATTATGAAGAATATAAATGAATAGAACTTTAAATAACTTTCAATCTCTTAACGTTTCTCATTACAGTGAAAAACCATTGTGAATGTTAAAGCAAAGTGGAAAGTTCAAAATATTCAAATGATATCATACAATAACAGTATAAAAATGTGAAGAAAATAAATGTAAAGAAATAATTGTCACTTGTAATTGTGATGGGTTTTAGAAGATATATTTTAAAGAACTTTAACTTGTGGCTATTTTAACTATCCAGTTTATTCCATGCATTTTATATCTAATTCTAGGTGTCTGTGTTCTGTTAATATAAAGAGATGAACATGGTGTGATGTGAGGCCTTCAGCTATAGTTGGTGTTCACTCCTTTTGAGGTGTTGATCTGTCGTGAAATAAAAACTGTCGCAGTGTGGTAGCATTTCAGCTTCTCCATGCAAGTTGTTGGCACCCAGTCTAGTAGGCAACTAATAAAGCTCCTCACTAAGATGTGTTAGCCTGTAATGAGCACGGAATTGTGCTTACTTGTTTCTAATCAGAAACACTTTTCAACATTTGGAAGAGATGCCAGGATAAAAAACTGGAAAGATAAAGCACATCATCAGTATGCTTGATCTAAGTGTATTTTTTACTAGCATGTAATGTTATTTATAGGATGACACATTAGCGGTTTTAAAATAGGCTTACTAACTTGAATATTTGTAGACATGTTTTGTGTTTTTACAAATGTATAGTGATGTATCTTAACTAATTTTAAAGGTTAACACTTATTATACTTAATGTTTCATTTAGTACCTTAATTACATTGTTATTTGAAAAGCTTAGATTATTTACAGTTTTTACTAATATAGGTAATACATTTGATGGATTGTACTCTGATTACTAGCAACTTTTATTTTACTCACTTGAAGAAGATTACTCATTCAGACAGGAATCACATGAGATGGTTTTAGAGTAAGTGGCATTTATTTTCTTGTTTTTACAGTAGAACTATGTTTATCTTATTACTGTAATGTCATTTTAGTTCCTGTATGGCCCATATTGTTAAGACAGGTGTTTTAATCTTAAAATCAAAATTATTTTACAGTAATATCCATACAGAGGATATAGATGTTTTTCTATCAAAAATTAGGTTACATAAGATACAAAATAAAAACATTGACCATACTTTATAAAAATGGCAGTCTGCTAATCAACTGTTTTATGAGGTCACCCAAGAAAATAATGCTCTTATCAATATTTATTCTAAACAACAATATTTGAGCAGGAAAAAATAACATTCCATTTGTACAGTACAAAACTACTTGAGTGTGCCTGAGAACCAACTCACTGTTTTCACATTGCCTTAAAGTTCAATTTTTTTATGATTTTCGTAATACCTTAATGAATTGCACAATGTAATTTTTTTCATTTAAAATAATGTTAATGTATTTATAAAGAAAACAAAGTCAAAAACTGTTGTGCAGAATGGGATGAGAGTATACAGCCAGTGTTGTACTATTTATTGTTGAAATATAATGCTTTTCACTTTTTGACTGGCTTCTCTCCAGTTTGTGATTATCACATTGTATTATACATAAAATATATACATACCTGCAAAAAATTCAGTGAAAAGCAGTGTGACACCATTCATTTTGGAGAGATTACTTAAATTGAGGTACAACAGGAGAAGTTGTAAAATAATTCTTGAGTGGTGGTTAAAGGTTATATTTCATTATTAACTTTATTTGCAAATATTTTTCTTTGATTTTTGGTTCTGTAAAACTTCTAGAATGTTCTCTGGAGGCTTATGGAGTAGTGTAAAAAAAGTGTATCTTACAGTAGTATACTGAGAGATAGGAAACTACAGAATATGATTATTATAAGCAAGAAAATATTTTCACAATGTGAAAAGCTATATGTTTAAATTGAACTTGTAAACAATAAAAATGACCACACAATTATCTTCCAACAGTCACTTAAACCCTTTTGTAGCAGGCTCGTGGAATTTGCAGAAATCAAGTCACAAATTTCACATGTTTAACAATACACGCAGTAACTCTGAGATTTGTTAATGTATCCTCTCGAAAACTGATAAGATTTTGTTAAAGATCATAAGTATATTGTACACAAATTATGATGGTTGTATAATTGTTCTTACTAAAAATATTTTTCTATTGTAGTTACTCACATTCAACCTATTAACAAATCAAGTGCAAAGTGATTTTCATTTTATGTATAAAAATGCTTTTCTTTATCATATAGTTTTTAATATTTCATTTGCATAATCTTTAAACCCTCTTAAAGGATATCAAAAGTTTTTTTTATGTAAATGTTTGTATGTTAGTTTTCATTTACTCTGCCATATCACTAACTCTAGCTATTATGATCAACATACAATGCAACAAAATAATTAAAATTAGGAAATAGAAAAAAAATACATACCTTTTGATTTTTTGTAGAATATCTTTAAAGATTTTCATTTTGTTAAATTTGTAATTTCAGCTCTTTTCCTTTTCATATATAGTTAATTTTTGTTTTATTTTTCTTTCTTGTCCTTTCCCACTTATTCATCTCGACACCAGTCAATGGTGCTCTCAAGGCATATTACAATTTCTTTGGGAGACGTGCGCAACCCTTTGGCAAAATTTTTGTTCAGCGTGTAATATCCTAAGCCTTGAGAATGGAAGCAAAGTATGATATACATTTAAAAAATGTTTAAACTATTTAATTATGCATTTTAAAACACAGCTAATACATAATTAACTAAAATATAGTAGTAAGACCTAAGTACAATTTAAATTGTGTCTCTAACTATAACGTATATAGGTAAGAAACAATCAGCAGCCAACCATACTTTGGTCAATTTCATATAACTCTTGATTACAATTGTGTGCCAGTCTCAAAACACCATTGTTAGTTTATAGCATAAAATGACCTCTTTCTAATGATTATACACATGTTATGTACACATCTACACTTGGCTATAAAGCTCAAACAAATATGTTGAAGGTGGATGTGGCAGCTGTCTGTCTGGGGTGTAAAAAATTGATTACTTGTTTCAGTTGTATTCATTCAGGGTGCTTTGAAGTGAGTGAGTCAAAAGGTTATGTAAGCAACTTATTGTGTAGATGTACCTCTACTCAACTACCATTGTATTATTGAAGATACAGAGAGCCAAAGTAGAGAATGTTCTTAGCTCATTGGTTACATAACAGTATATCTGAAGTTTTTAGTTTTTAAAGGTTTATTTTGAAATAAAGTACTTAAAACTTGTATAAAGTAAAACTTCGAATCATAACATACGTTATAATACAAATTTCATTCACATACATTGATATTAAAGGTGTTTGATTAAATTTTGAATGTAACACAGTGATTTGCACAGAAAAGCATTTAAAGGGGCTCCTGTTGTGAAAGGGATATTCTCAGCCCTGTTAGAAGTAAACCATATTTTAACAGTCATTGAAGTGTACAGTCTAGCTATACATTTATACCATTTTCCACTACACGAATTTCACAAGCTATTTACTTGATTTTATCCACCTACACCCTCACGTGCATAAGACATTCACCAGTTTCAAATGTTTATTTTGGTCTTGTGCTGCTCTGTTGTGGTGTCAAAGTATTATATTGATAGCTCTGACTTCTTTCTCTGTTGTTCTGATCAATGTTTCTCTAAATTGCCCTATCTTTCTGTTCCTAGTGGTATCCATGTTATGACAACACAAAGGCTGATTGTTTGTCTCGTGCACTTCCCTGATTTCATGAGATGTAAGGGACTTTGTCACTTTATGTATTACATCTGGTACCTTTTAAAGAAATGACACACAGAAAATTATTACACAAGGTGGAGAATATGGTGTGACTGTGAGGAAAGGTTGGAGGTGATAATATTGACTCAATGCACATATGTTGCCATAATTCTTTAATTAGCTACAACTGTAATTTTCAGTGTGATATTTTGATTTTAACATTTATATATCAGAAGATGGGAAACATGTGGTACATATATTTTTAGAAGGCAGAGTGTGAGAATTGCCACACACACACACACACACACAGTATTAAAAGTTAACCTTATTGTCTGACAAAGATAAGTAACACCACAGTCTAGTTGTACATTCAAAATATTCTTCAACATAGTAAATGAACCTTATAGTCCAGTTATGAATTTAAACTCTTCATCATAGCAAGTTAACCTCACAGTCAAACTACATCTAAGCCATTGCCCAACAGAAGAAATTAACTTCTTGTTCTCGTTACACATTTGAATTATTGTCCAACACAGTAAATTAACTTTACAGTCTAACTATATATTTAAATTATCATCTACCACAGTAATGTACAACTCAGCTATACTTTTAAAGCATTATCTAACACATTAACTTTCTCAAACTTTCAACTAACATCATGCTTGAGACTTCAATCATACAGTATTTTAAAACAATTAAAATGGAACTTTTCATTTTATGTATCATTAAATTTCTAACATATTCACCCATTTAGCAGTTGAATTGTGTATTATATTAAAGACATTCCTTCAGTTTATAAAGTATTTTTAATTTGGCACAATACAAAACAGCACTGTGAAATATTATTGTGAAATTTAATGATTAATAGAAGTAGATTCTACTGATATGGTGTATGAGGTGTTACTAAGGAAGAAGTTGTATATGGGAAAATTGCATTAGGCCTTCATCATTAAACATATGTAATAGGTGGCCGGTAGGTGTAGTTATTGGGTTTGACTTCACACAAGTTACAAATTAATTAATTCAAATCCAGGTTATGCAGTTGTGGGTTTAAACACACAAGCCACCAGCTCGAGGAATTGTGTGTGGAATAAAGAAACTTGCTCAGAGACAATCGTAATACAAACACAAACTAATTTTTAGTACAGGCTATTGAGAAATTCCTCTACATCAAAGTTTCCAAAGTTATCTTGAAATAATCCAAAATTGATACTATCAAACTCTGTTTTGGAGACTGGTATGTTCATTAATCAGACCTTCTATTATGGACACCACATTGAACAGGTTATCTATAAAAGTAATATGAGAAATTACTTCAGTCATAGTTTCTGTTATACAACTGCAATAGTAATTCCTCCAATATATATCTGAATAATTCGATTATATCTTTTATTAATCTTGCTAAATCCTCAACACAATTAATATTTTCCTTTCTTCAGACAATATACATCATTACAGAGGTATGTTGCTAGACTAGATAAGAGATAATATTATTATACTTACAAAGAGTTTGTGTAGGGAATCTCCTCAATGGTTTGTAAAACAGCCATGCTGGTTTCTGGATGGTATACACATTTTCTGTGTCATTACTATTTCTCAATAAGTGCAGTTGATCTACTTTTGCAAGTAGTTCCTTCAATTTAATTGGTACAAGTGTAATATTCCACCAAACCAAAACTATGACTAATTGTTAAATTGGTTCATACAGAACTATCTCTTGGTAATTATTTGTTGACATTTGTGTAAACAGCCAAGATTATCAACTCAAAATGTATCTTCGGTCTTTTTATAGATACCCTTCCACTTGTTGATTCTCTTCAAAGTTCTGTTAATCGTTTGTTATGAAGTTGCTTCCTGTAGTTATGATTTCTAATATAAACATTCAATGCTTTCTCTAATGGAATTCTGTCCGTTTGGTGCTGGTAAACATAACTGTTAGTTTGTGTACTTCTTGGATCAAGGCCTGGAATATATATATCCAGCTAATTCATGTAATGTGTTTTGAGTTTATCTCATCCTTATTGGTTAATGTGATTTGCTAATTAGTGTCAATATTTGTTATAACTTCCTTTGGTCTGCTATATTTCTCTAGGTTTCTATTGTATATTCAGAGTAATAATTTCTTCACCTCCCTGTATATTACTTTATATGTTCTCTTGAAATCCTTTGTATTTGCGTTTTAGCAAATGCTTCATATATGTACAAGTAGAGTGGTGACAACTGGTTAAGCAATAACTGCTCGTGTAGTGTAGAAATAATAACATAGTATAAATGTATTTAGTACATGTCAAAACCTGATTTACTATGGTAGTGTGTATTTTTTCTAGAATGTGAAACTTCCTTTTGTACTGTAGAAAAAGTTTGCTTATACTTTTTGATTTAAGTTATTTTTAATATAGTAAACAATGGAGTAAACATGCAGTAGTTATAAATATAGCTTTTTTACACTTAAGTGAAATTTTGTATCAGAAGTGGACTTTTATAATCAATAATTTGAGGGAACTTAGTTGTAAAGATAATACTAAATCAATTTAGGAAATTCAGTAAGAAAAAAAATAACATGAAAAAGTTGTGTAGTTGGAGTAGCCTTCCTAACAATCTAGGTACATTAATATTTCTGTAGATCTTGGTAGAAATATTGAACTTTATATCAACATTATAAAGATATGTACAGGTTGTAGTTGCTACTGGGTTTTAAGAGATGTGACTTTTTGTTGTTATCTTCTATCTGAATTATTCTAGAAAATCTTACATGCCTGTCAATTGCAAAAACTCTGCAATTGAATATGGATCAGAATTTTTTTCAGTTCGAAGTTTGTAGTAGCGTTTCAATAATAATTTTTTGTATTTAAAAGTCCATTCAGTCTTATAGAAATGAATAAACATTTGTCAAAACAAAATAAAACATTAGTACCGTTTGTAAGGGCTACTCATCCCATGAACAGAGACAATCCTTTTTATAAAATGTTACTAAATTGTAAGATAGCTGCTCATTTAAGAACTGTTAGTGTTAGTTAGTTAGAACATATTTTCACCATTATTTCCATAAAACATGTTTAAATAGTGTAATTTCGGTTTCTGCACTATTTCTTTTTTATTCCTGATTTTAAGAGTTTCTTACAAAGCTAGACTTCAACAACATCACAAAACTAAAACAGAAAAATGAAAAACCTATTTAAAATGAGCTCTGTCAGCAATTGTACAATTTCGTAACAATGTTGAAGCACCAAAATGAAGAAAGTAATTTGGAATGAATTTTGTTTAACAAAGTTTATTTTAATGTCTAAGTGTGTCTATATATATATATAAAACATATGCAGAGTTAGGACTAGAACAATAAGTTGAATATGATATCCAAAAAATTCCAGTTTACAAGAAACAGCAATCTAACTTATGAATGGTTAGTAGTATTTGAGGCTTTGGGACATAAAAAGTCTAGAAGTACCCTTGCTTAGCCCTTTTGATTTTTGTAGCCTTAGTTGGATCCTACCTCACAAATTGGTAGACTCTTTGTAGACATACACCCTTTGATGTATGCTTTATATCTTCTGTGTGTCTTGATTGAATGTCAAATGTGATGAGTGTTCATATTTCCATTTTGTGGTATGCTTTAGTAAAAGTGATAAAATTTGGGGTAGATTGTATTCAAGCACTCATCTTAAGACATTTTTTTTATGTATTTCAAAAATGTTTGAAGCTGTCTAGATTCCAGCTAAATTTATCACTCGCTGACTATTCTTCACATTGTAGTGCTACAGGATTGTGAAAAATATCTGAATAGTACAGTAGAATGGTGTTATCACTCATCTGGTATGGTTAATACTTCAACTTATATTTCAGCTGGCACAGTATCTTTAGATTTAGTTTAAAACACAGATATGTTAAGTAGTGTTATATAATAGTGATGGAGTAAACATGAGATAGGGCAAAAACCAACACCAATCTACATATGTCAACTTATTTGATAGGTTATTTTGAAATCCAAACTTAAGTATAACAATGTAAATGTGTGTGTGTGTAAAGAATATTAAGTTTTAAGAATTTTTGATATTAAACAATACCTCTTCATAAAAACATCAGGGGGAAGCCCCTTGGTATATATTGGATTATGTCAGATATGTTCCATCTGGGCAGAAATCATCCAGTAGAAACATCTTGCATAATAGATTTCATACCATATTGTGTATATAATATGCACTATAACGATGATAGCCATCTTCTCATAGAGTGATATATATGACTATGAAATTGTGTTATTGTACAAAACCCAACAACTTGGAACTGGAAGTGGCAAAGAGCCCCGTGCTCCACTAGAAGCAAGAGGGGAATGCTTTGGGGGGGGGGGTCCAAAGGAACGACCCACTAGAGACAGTGCAATGGGTATCTGCATTTCCCTATTTTGAAAAGTAGAAAGACCTGGATTGTAAGAACTACGGGTCACTAGGGATGGGCAAAAATCCCTATCTGCTTTACTCATTTAGTCCATGAGTGACGATCCTCAGTGATATATATATATATATATATAT
>NW_013666188.1:133012-141021 GCF_000517525.1 Limulus polyphemus | reverse complement strand
TTGTAAGAACTACGGGTCACTAGGGATGGGTCGAAAAACTACCCTATCTGCTTTACTCACTTAGTCCATGAGTGACGATCCTCAGTGATATATATATATATATATATATTGATATAAAAATGTGATATATAGATGTAGATAAACCAGACGCTTTTTTGATGGTCTTGCAGAAACACCCCATCTCCACAGTGAGTGATGGATGACTATACAGATATAGTGCTAAGATATAGAATTCAGCATATCTGACCAGGCAACATCTGCCACCAGATGGGATCCTGAAATATGTTTAAGCAACGATAAAAGAGAAAAAACAATAATATGACGACTTACCTTAGTCACAGGCGAACAGACTTGTGTAGAATCACCACAGCAGGAAGACACAGCAAACTTGTGCAAAGAAAGAGTGATGAAATTTTGGGGAGTTGTCCACATACCAGCCTGAATGTTCCCTTCCAAACGATGGTGGAGTCAAGTAGATAAAGACAGAGTTAAATGACGAATTAGGTGTAAAGAAACAATATGCCAGGTGTAGGAGTTGACGAACCTAACCCATGAGTGTAATAGGAGAAACAGGAATGCCATGGAACAATGAGACAGGAACAGGAACAATGAAAGATGACAGTATGAGCCAAACAACAGAGCAGGAAATGAACTGGACAAAGGAGATGATCCAGAAATGAATGGGAATACAGGTGTGAAAAGGAAGGGAAGAAATGCTGGATCCATATAGCAAAAAACAGACGCGAAATGGTGAAAGATGTCAGAAAAAAATCGGAATGACGAAGATTGCATGCCAGGAGGGGGAGGATTGAGGTCATGAGAGAAATATCTTACAAGGAACAAATTGCAATAGGTTCAAAGGGAGAACTGGACATGATAGGAAGAACAAGAAATCCCAATCAGGCAGAACAAAGGAAATGTGTTGGATGGACCAGATGAAAGAAAATGAAGAACCCAGGGAAGAGAACCTTTCTGGAAGAGGGAGCTTTATAAAGAGCAACGGTTGAAACAGACAAACCCTGAACAAACAACCAGATGAAGAGCTTGGGCAGATGAGGAACAGAAGTACAGAAGGGGTGGAAGTCCTTGGAAAAAGACCAAAGACTTTTGCCTCTGGTGCATAGACAAAGAGGATGGGTGAAAGGTGTTGGTAATGAAAGATGCAACAGGAGGTGTGAGTCCTGAGCTGAGGCATGACACACAGAAAGACAGAGTATGGTGATGTCGGGATGAGAAACGACAGATTGCGGTGGTCAGAGAAAGGGGCAGGGTCTGTTGCTCCATGAAGGGCCAGAGCAGAGGGAACTGTGTCTGAGCTGGCCAATCTGGAGCAACCAAAAGAATGCAAGAAGTCGGGGTGTAGATAAGGGAAAAGACCCAGAAGAGGAGGAGTCTGAATGGAGGGTAGGCATATAAGGGGCGAGCTCGTGAGCTGAGGAATGTGATCGTGCAAACGTTACTCAGAAAGAAGGAGTGTGGAGACATCTGAATGAAAACACATCAGATCGAGGACGACTGAGGAGCAGACAGGATAGAGAAAAAGATAAGGTGTATTGCTCCAGTGAGGGCCAGAGCAGAGGGAACTACATTTGAGTGGCCATTACAGAAGAACCAGCAGAGCACAAAAAGGTGTGGTCTGGATAAGGAAAAAGACCCAGAAGATGAGTCAAATTGGAGGGTAGGCATATAGGTAAACACCCCTCCAATCTTGACTGAAAGTATCTATCTCCACAGCTGATGGGTTAGGAACTGAAGAATAAAAGGAAAAAAGTGTTGCATACTAGTGAGTAGGAAACATACAAATATGCAGTGTTGCCTGTCGAGAACACTCACAGAAAAACATGAGAATAAAGAGACCACTATGTGGAGAAGCTGGTGGGGACATAATAAGAGAGATTGGCCACAAGAATCAGAACTCTGGAAACGTGACCTGCCAGAATAGTCATGTCATGGTCATTGGCCCAATACACGAAATCCAGCATTTGACCAGACTACAGAGCCCAATGAAATGCCAAGGTACAGGATTGGATATGGAGAGTAGCCTTCATGACTGACCACCAACCCAAAAACTGGAAAATGGGATGGTCCAAGGGATTGTGAGGGAAATTCCACTGGTCGAGAAGTATCCAATGAAGGGAATGCATGTGTGTCTGACTCAAGGGTATGAGCACTTCGAAGGAAGACCACATCCCAAAAGAGAGAGAACCTCACAGAAAGAAGGGATGGCAAACGTGACTGTCTGCTCAATATCCTGGAGCCAAAAAAGGAAGTGAAGAGAACCTCCAAATAAATAGAATACTCTGAGGGGGTAGTAAAGGGCTTCTCCAACCATAAAAGAAATCCACCTTAGAAGCTTCTCATCGAAGGAAGCAGGGAGAAGCTAGCAGAAGCCTGTCATCCATGAATGTAAGTCTGAAGACCCAGTGAGTGAAGATGACGTGCAAAAGCACAGAACTCCACAAAACACATACAGAGGTAAAGACAGTCTGCGAGTGCCCAAAACAGGAAGGCAAAACTCACTTAGAGGAACTGAAGAAAAGAACATGGCACTGGGGCATAAAACCCACCAAAGTGAGAGGTAGGACTCCATGGGGAAGCGAGGCAACTGCAGATAAGTATAAAGCCAGGACAAATAAAAAAAGTGATTTGAAACTCCTGTGTAGAGGAAGACAAAGAAGAATGGGAGTAAACTTCTGGTTGAGTGGGCTCCACACGTTAGAATGCTCCATTGTGTAGTAAAACAGACTGAGCAAGACGATTGGACAAGGTATGATCCCGAGCAGGAGACCTGGGAAATGAGTAGAGGGGGAGCAAAATGAAAGTCAGAAACCCTTATAGAGAACCCGTAAAATGAACGGAAGTGTAGCCAAAAAGACACACAAACTAAATAAATTTAAGGAAGTACACAGCCCCAAAGAACCAACAAAAACTTAGAAACGTGTAGTCTACAAATAGTTTAAAAGTAACACACCTGCAAAACTAAGAAAATCGACCTAAAACATATAACAATAAGTAACACCTAAAGTAGAAAACCACTAAAGGGACTGATAAACATAGAACGTAGAAGTCGACTAAACGAAACTATGAAAAAAGGTGAAAATAAAAAGACACCCAGTTAACGAAAACAAAGGTTGACTCAAAACTTGTCCCCAATTAGGTGTGACTAGTAGTAAATATACAAAAAAAGAAACTTATAACTAAGTTACATTAACAGTGAAAAATTTTAAAATATTAAGCCAAATTAATGCAAGAAAAAAAACTAAATGCAAGTTGTAAAATAAAGTAACCCTGATAGTAAAAGAAGTATAAAATTCGAACATTCACAACACTGACAAGAGAAGACATGAATGACGCAAATTACGGGAGTGAAGAAAATGGATCCATACACACGAGCTCATATAAACTCTTTGAACGTGGGTATATCTACAGGAAATGAGAAATGCATATTGAAACACTTACCACAGATCTCCTGGGAAAAAGAACAAAATCGCCAGCCAAACGAAAGACCCGAACTTCCCTTGAACGAAAGTCTGTGCTTCCTCAGCAGACATCATGAAACCTTATACTGAGGCCTAATGTTATAACAGTGGTCTACTTAGGAGGAAAAATTATCAACTACCATAATAAACTCGAATTCATATGAGCACAGTAGAATTTGGGGAACAGAAACATCTTAAAAACAAACAAGGAGAAACTTGGAATTGATATTAATTGGTGATCAAGCACAATCAAAAATTGTGCAGTCATAGGAAGAAGGTAATACACACATCCATACATGAGAATTCCAATAGAGGAAGTGATGATTGTGCCACAAGGGTAGAGGGAGCTCTAGAATAGAGGGAACAATGGGATTGGTGAAGTGTGGTCACATGCTGCAGCAATATAGGGTATAAAAAGGTTGGTACAGCTTTTGAAATGTTTACCAATGCCTAGAGGGCAAATGAAGGTTGTGATAGCTATGGGGAAGAGGGGGCAGTACCGTTTGGGAATTTATACATATTTATAACTGATGAGTTTGTAGTGGGTGTGGACTCTCTAAGTCTTTCCTTTCATGTGGTTGACATTGACCAGGATCCAAGTTCTGGCTCAACATTTTCTCTCATTACACATGTCAATCATGATAGGTACTTCAAACTGCCAATAGTTGCTAAGGAAGAAACTAAAATAAGCATTGCCCATGAAATTGTTTCATCTGGCAATGTACGTTTTTGCTTGTTAGGCTGAAGTTTTCTAGTCTGTTGTGCAAATCCTGTCACAAATGCACAAGACTGCCAGGCAATTCACAACATTCTTGACTCCATTAACAGGTGAAAATTTGAAACTTGGGTAAGCCTGCAACGGATCAGAGATTGTGCTAGAAATATAAAGTTAAATTTTAAAATAAAAAATACCACAATCCGACCCTTTCTAGAAAAAGGCCATCTGGATACAGATGTACTGTATGTGCCATGTATTTCTTACATCATTCACATTCATAGGAAACAGTGCATGTGCAGCTATCTCGATTAGATCTCTGACTGTGCCAGCCTCTGGCAACACGTACAGGTCAGTTGGTTCTACTAACTTTCATACACATGAGTTCTTCCAGCATTGTCTGGTTATTGAGACTACAAGAAGACACCGTACAATGGTAACTGAAATTAAATCAAGTACTTTACACTACAAACAGTTACCTAAACTTCTAACCTTGAAGGTTTTACAGTTCAAAATTCAGCCTGTTTTCTGACACAAACTCAATCTGAATATGTATTATGTAACACCAGAACTGAATGTAATAAACACAGTTTATAAATTATTACTATTTTGCTCAGAAATAATATTGAGAGAAAAACATTCAATGACAACTTCCAAAGTTCGGAAATTGTTCATTTATACAAATCAAACACACTTTTAAATCAAATTACTCCAAAACAATAGGTACACTGTATTATTTTGAATGATCAAGTGTAATGAGTACTGCTCTGGTGGGCTTAATTGTTGGAGTTTCAATTAAAACTACTCGTTACACCAAATTTATTTATTGGAGGATTTGTCGTGATGAGTGGAGCCACAAGTTGCTAACTAGAGATAGTTTACAGTTAAGACTAAAGAATACTTACAGTAACTTTTATTAATCATTAACTCATTTAACTAACAGTTAATAAAATAAAATTTCGTTTATGACAACCAAACATAAAATGGCTTTTAATTCTATTAAAATACTTGTAATATCTTCAGTTTACAATTTCATTAATGTACATAGATATATTTCAACATAACATTTTATAAAACATTGGTATTAACTGACTGAGAGAGACTAGTAAAGTTTACTCACAATGGTGTATTCGGAAATCGAATAACTTGCCCAAGAGAGTGACTTCTCTAACTTCCAGAGGAACTTTTTCTGAATCCTGGAGAACTGACATGGGTTTACAAAGCAAATTTTCTATGTATTATCTCGATCATCTAAATAGGACACAGCATCACCCACAAGTAGTCCTGTGATCCTATTTGACGCTTTAGGGAAATCCCCAAGCTATTCCAAAACCATAACCAGAACTCTCAAGTAATTGGGTATAGTTAGGTTGTGTTAGCTGGTCACCTATTTACTTGTACTGCTATACCCATGTGCTGTAACTGATATTGCCTCAAAGCACCGATATCGCTCGCTAAACCAAACTTTTTCTGTAGCTTTCCTAGTTCTAAAGGGTTGAGGTCAACCATTCATCAACCTGTCACAAGTTCTAGTACACTCAACTCGTTTCTAAGCAATGCTTCTTACATAGCTTAACCTTGTTTTTCTGGTTCATCCGTGTTACTTACTTGTTTACAAAAAACACGACTACTAATTTAACTTTCTTCTTCAACTTTCTAAATTAATAAGAACTCCTAAAAAGGTCGAAGTAATTGTAAATTCCCTCGAAAATAACCCAATTGCTTCACTCCTCCTCCCTTAGAAAAATATTGTTATTCTTAACAAAATTTACCATTTAACCATTGTCTTCACCTCTCAATCAGTAAACACTTGCATCATAGATAGATACATTCAAATACTACCTCTGTTAAACACATCTATATGGTTATACAATACATATTAGATTATCACAATACAAAGTGGTTAATATACTTAGAGAAATAACATTCCAATACACAAGTTAATGTTCTAAACAACTATAAGTGTCACTTAGAAATCTCTACAGAAGTTCTGGAAGGTGTTCTAATCACAGTCGGTAATCCACTCGTACAGTGCACACACCTTCCAGTATGCACAGTGTTCGTGCGGATACTGATGGTAATTGCAAAACAGCCTTCCAGGACAGTAAATGTTGATATGCTGGACAACCGTATTCTATGAGGTCGAGACACTGGATCCTTAGTCAGCATTGTAGTGTTCGAGCCTTCTCCCTTCCTTTGGTGTAAATATTTACATAATCTTCATGGAGTTTCTGCTTAATATGAAGGAGATCCATAAACGAGTGATTTTCATCACTCCATTGAATACTGTGTAAGTATGTCATACACCAATCGATGTGTCGGCGGACTTCTGTACTTAGGTGATCTTCCAGAAAAGGTGGTCGGAAACAAAACACATCGGTCCGACCCAAAAGGCAATCCTTGGTAGCTAGTTCTTTAATCCAGTAATTTCTTTTCACTCGGAAACCTTCTACTTCTACTATTGCCACTCTTTGTCCTTGTTTCCTATGATCATAAAGCATTATTACTGATTGTTCTTGTGAAGACCATTTAGTCACACCACTCGATCCATTCTCATCTTGGTCACACACCACATAACCCACACACTTTCTTGTGCACTTCATTCAGGTCACTTCAAATCACAAACACTGTCAATCTGTCCTTTGTTGAGAAAAGTTTCTGTCCTTCCACACAGCTTATTTCTGGACTCGTTGTTACTGTCTGACTGTCTGTTTTCATCATTTGGTTTTTCGTCACTTCGTTTATTTCTACTTCTGGTCATTGTCTATTAATTTTGTCATTTCTCAAACTTTTTCTATACCTAATAATTTCGCCTATCAATTTTGACTATTACCATCATTTAATAACTAACTATCCTTGCCAATTGGTTATATCTAATCAATTTTGTAATCATCTAAACAATCAAGCTATACCCTGATTAGAGGAGGGCTTACTCTTTCAGTTCTACTATTTCAGTAGCTTCTGAATATTCCGACAAATCATTATTGCCTGATCTTGTTCTTTTCTTCTTTCACACCAAATCTGAAGAAGAAATCACTAATAGCCGAAGCTACAGTTGTGGCTACCTGATTTGGTATTGCATATGCATATGCCTCAGGCCACCTGGTGAAATAATCCATCACCACACAAATGTACCTGTTTCCAGCACGAGTTTGGGGCAAAAGACCAGCCATGTCAACAGCTACTCTTTCCATTGGTGCACCAGCTTGATATAATTTCATTGGAGCACGTCCCTTATGCTTGAGTCCCCTTTTAACACAATATGTACTGCAAGTCCTGCACCATTCTTCCACATCTTGCCTCATACCTATCCAGTAAAATCTCTATTGTAGATGACTCAATGTCTTTTTCACTCCAAGATGTCCTCCTGTTAAACTATCATGGGATTGATGCAGCACAACTTCCCATAACTTTCTCGGTATAACTGTTTGCCAGGTCGTCGCTTTCCCAAGTCCTGCACCATTCTTCCACATCTTGCCTCATACCTATCCAGTAAAATCTCTATTGTAGATGACTCAATGTCTTCTTCACTCCAAGATGTCCTCCTGTTAAACTATCATGGGATTGATGCAGCACAACTTCCCATAACTTTCTCGGTATAACTGTTTGCCAGGTCGTCGCTTTCTCATCTCCGGAGAAGAATACCATCTGCAAGTTTCAACTGGTCCTATTGTGCCCAATAGTTTTTTGTCACAGGGCTTAAGCTAGACACCTTCTCGCAAGCAGGGTGCAAAACACTTGCTTTTAGAAAATCAGTTATTGGCTTCAAATCTTGGTCTTTCTTCTGCTCTGCTTTAATATCTATACCTGGTTCC
>NW_013666188.1:131995-132772 GCF_000517525.1 Limulus polyphemus | reverse complement strand
CTTCAATTCCGACATTACTAGCATCACAATCCAGTATGTATGGCAGGGATGGATCTGGAAGCTTTAAAAGTGGAGCTGAGGCCAATTTTTCTTTCAATGTCTTGAAAGCATGTTGCCAAGAAACTGTCCATTCAAACTTCTGGCCTTTTTTTGGTCAAATCATGTAGTGGAGCAGATATAGTTGCAATATCCTTCACAAACTTCCGGTAATAGGTACAGAGTCCCAAGAAACTTCTTATCTCTCCCACATTGTCTGGTGTTGGCCAACCATGCAGTGATTTCACATTGAAAGGATCAGTTTGCACACCATGCTCACTTACAATGTGACCTAAGTAAAGCACCTCTTTCTGGAATAAGTGGCATTTCTTGGGATGGAGTTTGAGGTTTGCTGCTTTCAAATACTTGAATACTTCCTCTAGCCGGGACATTTCTTCATCAAAAGTTGTTGCAAATACAATGACATCATCTAGGTATACTAGGGCTATCCTCCATTGTAGGCCTTCCAGTACTCTTTCCATCAGCCTCATACAGGCATCATACAGTATTGCCAGAGATCTAGGCCATAACTAAATGCTGTCTTAGGTGTATCTGCTTCAGCCATTTTTACTTGATGGAAACCCGATTTTAAGTCCAGAGTTGAAACCACCTGGCTCCACTTAGGGTATCAAGAATATCATCAATTCTTGGCAGTGGGTATGAGTCTTTTTCGGTTATACTGTTAATAGCTCTGAAGTCCACACAGCAATGTTGGGTCTCATCCTTCTTCTGGACTAACAC
>NW_013666188.1:126566-131047 GCF_000517525.1 Limulus polyphemus | reverse complement strand
AGCCTTTTTTGCTGTGGCATCTTCCCTGTTTTGATGTTGCCAGCATTGATCTCTCTTGTGCCCAGTTTTATTACAGTGCCAGTAAAGTCCCTCAAACTTCTCTGAAAGCTGCCCTTTTCCGGCCTTGGATCCTGATGACTGTACCAACCTTGGTACTTCTGTGCTGGACTTAACGTAGGATACAAATTCAAGAGCTCTGGCCATTGCATCCTGCATTGTAGAGGGGTGTGTTTGCTTTACTTGTATCTTCAGTTGTGGACTGTCCAAGGCATCTACAAACTGATCCCTTAGCAACAACTTGAGGACATTGGGTGGTGCAGTTGGGTAGGCCTTGTGTGCCATACTTTCCAAATCCTGTGCCAGCTCTTGCAAGCTCTCCCCTTTAGCACGGACTCTCGTTCTGTTAACATTTCAGAAATATGCTATTTCTACTTAAAACTTTATAGTAAAATATATATATGTTACTTACCACCAGTAGTGTAACTACAAAATATGCTCCCCCCCATAAAAGCAATTAGGTCCCCTACATTTAATCTCTTTGTTGGCAAGTCTTAAACTTGTCAAATTCCTTGAGCTTACTTTTGGCTCGGGTCTCCACTCAATTGTGGGGCATACCTATGCCACTGCTTACCACATAAGTGCCAAAGTTTCCTGACTTTGACAAAATTATATGTTACTTCCAACCTTTTCCATTCGGTAACAGAAATGTTACCATACACTGCTCAAACGTGGACTGCCTATTTTACGCTAACATATAATTTTAAAACACCAAGGGCTTGTTGGTCAACAGTCAAAGCCAGCTCCTATCATTCAAATATTTATTAAATTTTCATTTACACTCCCTTCAATTAACTACATCTACCACATTCGAAGGCAATCCATTTCAAAGGTCAACCACCCTGTTAAAAAAACGAAAGATGACTTAGCTGAAAATGACTTCCACGCTCTTACCATTTCTACCCTTAAGTATGAAAAGGGACGATACATCAACCCTAAATAATCTTAAACACTTCATTAAGATCCCCCTCTACTAACTCTTCTTTTTTTCAAGTGAAAACAATTTCAGAATTATTAATATATTCTCGTATGAAAATATATTTCATATATTTCCATTTTATGTATCATCCTTGTAGCTCTCCTTTGAACCCTTTCCAACAATTCAATGTCCTTTCTATGGTAAGCAGCTCAAGACTGAAAACAATACATCAAATGTAGCCTAACAACTGACTTATACAGTTACATTATAACCTTTTTAGACTCGTATTCAATATTTCTGTAGATACAGTCTAAAATCAATCCTATTTGCCTTGCCACTAGCAACAGCATATTGCTTGGATGGCTTAAGAGACTGTTCAAACAGAACACGAAGATCCCTTATTATTTCCATAACACCGTTAAGGTTATTTCCATAAAAATGATACTTTAATTCAAATTGTGATATCCCACATGCATTACTTTGTATTTATATAATTAAAAGTCATATTCCATTTATTCGCCATTTATTCATGGTGTAAATAAAAAAAATACAAAGGTTTTAACAATGAGCCCAAAAATACCACATTTGTGACATTAGTCCAGTTTGACTGATCTCCATTTATAACAACTATCTGCTTTCTTCCATGTAGCCAGTTTTCTATCTAATGAGCCAACCTATCCCCCATAGCTACAGATATAATTTTAACGAGTCTTTTATGTGGCATCATGTCAAATGCTTTCTGAAAATCCAGATACACTAAATCCACACCCTTACCCTCATCTATATAAGCAGTAACCTCTTCATAGAATGTCAAAAAATTAGTAAGGCAAGATTCTTCCCCTAGTGAAACCATGTTGAAAATCTAACGAAGTTTTAAACTTTGTTAAATGACTTTGTTAAGTATTTTTTATCATACATTTCTAAAACGTTTTCCACCACTGCTGTAAGATTAATAGGCCTATAAGTAGCTGGACAATTTTTATCACCTCCTTTAAAAAAAAAGTAATAAAGTTTGCCAGCTTCCAGTTCTTTCGCACCTGCCCACTGTTCAAGGACTTAGAAAAAATTGTATCAAATTGTTCATATATCTAATCCGTAACCTTCTACAATACCCTTGGGAAAGTAATATCTGGCCAAGGAGCTTTATAATTTTTTTAAACACCACAATATTTTCGTAACAAGCTCAGAATTAATGCCATCATCTAGTTTTCATCGAGCAGCTGTTCAAAACCAGAAATATTGCTCAAATCTTCATTAGTGAGAATTGAATAAAAAGTAGAATTTGATAAACTAGCCATTTCATAATCATTAGAAATGAACCTTCCTCTAACATCTACAAAAGGCTCTACTCCCATCCCAACATTTTATTTACACATAACGTATTTAAATAAATCCTTCCTGTTAATTTTTAAATTTTTTCATATAGTTTCTTAATTTCCTAATTTCTCGTTTAACCAACCCTCTTCATCTTCCATAATCCTCAAAATCTCTCATCATTGTAGTCAATTTAAATTTATTAAATTTATAATGTTTTTCTTTAATTTTATTCTTTATACCAGCGGTTCCCAACCATTTCACCACCAAGGACCCCCTTTTATTATTATTTTTTGAAATATTCCATCTACCCAACAAACTGTTTTTCATACTAATAATTAACTTGTTTTTCCCTTTTTCACTATCAAATAAAAAACATATATAACTGAGTGTGCAATTAAAAGAACAGCAGAATTAAAAAACTTACTTGTTTAATGAGATGGTATTATCTTCGCGGACCCCCAGGGGTCCGGGGACCACAGGTTGGGAATCACTGCTTTATACCCTCAAGAATCCGGTTTTGTTATAGTAAGATACAAAAATTTTACGCATACTATTTACGAGAAAACAATGAATAGAATATTTAATATTTTTCAAAATAACTTTGAAAAAGTAGGACTACAAAAAATGCGACTGTAACAGTGTACCAGTGGTTTTATAATATGTTAGTGTTGAAAGGTGGCATTCATCAGTTAGGAAAGATATTTCTGCCAAGAAGTGAGACGACTTGATGAGAAACAGAAAACGCATTTTAAATTGGTGGTTGTACTTAAGATATTGTCATTGATCCTATGATATACATTGGCTGATTGTTCTTGCATAATTTTGGAACATTTGTTCTTTAACGCCTCACAGTGGTAAGTCTGTGAACTTATAACACTAAAAACCGGGTTTCGTTTCCATAACCATGGTGGGCCAGCCCAGATAACCCATTGTGTAGCTTTGTACTTAACTAAAAACAACATTGTTCTTTAACAAAATCAACAAATTAGTTAGCTTAAGAAGATGGCCATCTTGGCCCCATAGCTACACCTTTCACATAATTGTAGAAATTATTGTCGAATATTAAAGCATTAAAATTTAGTTTGAGTTCAGTTAATGTAATTAAGTATTTGCAGAGGGATCAAATGTCCTAAGTATGACGTTAAACTGCATCCAGCAGTAGAACAGTCAACTGTAAGGGTAACAGTGAGACAAGAACTCTCTAGCTGCTGTGGTCTGTGAGCTGCCCTTAAGCAAGGCATAGTACCCATTAGCCTTCCTTACCAGGGTTACAAATGAAGCTGCTGAGAATGCAGAATGGTGATCATCTCATAGGTGGATGCCTGGTACAAGTGGGACAACTATGAATGAGACAGAGTATATAGAATATTTATTCCACGACAGTCGTGAAAAAAGCCACCTATTTAGAAAAATATGGATGGATTGAAAAAACTTAAGTCAGAAGTACGAACAGTTATCAACAGAATGAAAACCAATAAAGCTACAGAACCAGGTTAAATTGCACTGGAACAGATATAATGTTTGGAAGAAGGTGGTATAGAAAAGAAAACAATAGTTATCAATGAGATTTATGAAAGTAGTGAAATACCTGAGGATCTCATTAAATCGCATTAAATTGCACTCCTCAAAAGACCTGAAACCATTGAATTTGAACACCAACAAACCACCAGTTTAATGAGCCATGTGACAAAGATCCTATTAAAGGTGTTGATGATGAGAATAAGACTGGAGATTACAAAAGTTAAATGTGGTTTTATTGAAAATTGTGGTACAAGAAACGCTATGTTCATGGTATGAATGCTTTCAGAGAGGGCAATAGCAATGAAGAAGGACATTTTCTTGTGTTTCATTGATTATACCAAAGCTTTTGATAGAGTCAAGCTTTTGGAGTTAACAAACATGCTGGAAGAACTGGACATTGATGGTAAAATCTTGTGAATTTTAAGAAACCTCTATTGGTACCAAATGTAGTAGTGAAGATAGAAAATGAACTAACCCTATGACTACCGGCACGCTCTAAATTCCTTTCTGTGCATGTTACAAATTGTTACTGAGTTACATTAAAAACTTAATTTAACCAATTTACTATCAATTGTTTGTTTGTAGTTAGTTATGCACAAAGCTACACATTGGGCTATCTGTGCTCTGCCCACCACGGATATCGAAACCCGGTTTCTAGCATTGTAAG
>NW_013666188.1:123382-126313 GCF_000517525.1 Limulus polyphemus | reverse complement strand
CGCTGTGCCACTGGGGGGGCGGTCTTTTCTATCAATGTATTTTAAGTGATTTCATTCAAATTAAGAGAAGCGTGAAGCAAAACTGAGTTTTTACACCTGATTTGTTTGACTTGTACAGGGATAAAATCCTGGGGGAGATTGAGGATTTACTAAGGTTGATCATTGGCGGACAGAATATAAACAACTTGCGTTATGGTGACGACACAGTTTGGATAGCAGATTCAGAAGAAAATCTGCAAAAAATGTTAAATAAAGTTGTTAGAGAAAGTGAGAAAAAGGGTTTAAGTATTAGCTGTAGGAAAAACAGAATGTATGGTAATTACAAAGAAGAAGATCATTCCTGTATACATTGTCAAAGTAACTAAGTAAGGAACAGATAAGGCAGGTCAATAAATTCAACTACTTAGGAAGCTGGATAACATCATATGGTAAATGTGATCATGAAATAATATGGAGAATAAGTATGGCAAAAAGCGCATTTCTGGAAATGAAAAAGATTCTGACAAATAGTCAAATTTCTTTGGGGACGAAGTTAAGAATTTTGGATTGCTATGTTATACCAACTCTCACATACGCATCAAAGTGTTGAACAATATTGCCAAGTATGGAAAAGAGAATTGAAGCAATTGAGTTGCAGTTCTTAAAGCGCATCTTGAAAGTATGTTGGATAATTCACGCCTCAAATGAAGATATTTTGTCAAGAGCAGGTTGCAGGAGAAAGCTGCTGACTAACACCAGAAGGAGACATTTGGTGCTTCTCGGATGCTTTATGAGGAAAGAATATATTGAAAGTCTAGTCGTAGCTGGAAAGACTGAAGTAAAGAGAGACCGAAGAAAACAGAGGTATATATATATATCAGCAGTCTATCTAAATGACTGAATGTATCGACATTGGATATTCTTTGTGCCTCAAGGAGAAGAGATCTGTGAAAGACATGGTCACAAAAGTTCTGTTTGGACATGGTACATAGAGAGAAAGGGGGGATCAATGGTGGCTCATTTGTCTAGGTAATAGTTTAGAATTTCAGTAAGGAAGCACATTAAGCTAATATAATAATAGGTAGGCAAACAACGTTTTATAAACATCATGAAAAGTTTTATTCATGCTGGAACAACGAGTTATAAGCATAAGGAAAAGTTTTATTGATGGTGGAACATACAACATGTTTTAACAGACAATGTTCTGTCGGAACAGTTTAGAACTTGCAGTTTCTTATCATGAGATACTACTAAAAGTTGATTCAAAGAGCTGTAGGATGTTTAAAGCCGTAATCCAATAAGCAGTAGTAGTTATAATACAATCTAAGTAACATGAAATAAATTCAGTAGGCTTATGAATCCTAGGAAGGAGGCAAACACAGATACCCAGGATCATGTATAATTAAAGTTTTTGCTTTTATGTGGGATTCATTACTGTTAAGTTATCTACAGGGTGTCTGTTGAATTAATGTAGTATGACCGATTTTGACAATTGACTATGCACTCCCTGAAATTTAAAGTATTTCCCTTACAGACAATGGTTCCTTCCTTATTGGTGGATTTAGTTACGACATCATCTCGTAGGCAGTACTTATGCACAGTAGTTAGTTTATCTTTGATTAGATTCTTTACAGTAGATTTGGTTTTCTATGGTTAGTTCTCTCACAAATTAGTTTTAGTCAATGGAAAGTGACTGGAAAACAATTTTAACTTATTTCTTCATTTTCAGCTTTCATTATTATTAGCTTTTTAATAGACTAGACAAACTTCTAGAAAAAGGGCCTGGAAAGTAAATAAAGTGGCATTTTTGGGTCAAAATCTGGTAACGTGTTTGTAAGATTATGTGGATATGTTGAATCAGAATATATTTTTTACCAATTTCAGTTTTGGGCTACCGTTTCTCAAAAATAAAATGACTCCCCAAAAAGCACTTATTGGTCTGAGTACCCTTTAAATGATAATTTACCAGTGTACCCCAAAGCTTATCTAGTGAGAAAACATTACATAGTAGTTTGGGACACACTACACTCTGATGGTACACAAGTATAATCATACCAGTATCATTAGTAAAAACAATTACTTATCATTAGCACAGTTTATAGAGTTTCACTCTAATCATTGGTTTTGAAATTCACATTGTAGTGAGACAAGTATCATCATAATCTCTATGACTTTTGCAGCTACACAATAACCTAGATGTGCGACATTTCCATAGCCTTTCTTCTTGGTGGCATCCCTTATCAATAAAGTCTGACTGATTCAACGTGTACAGTCTACATATAAACGTTTCTGCTGAACTGACAGTCTCTTCTGCAAATCATCCAACTCCAAAGTCTGGAAGACTTACAACGCTTTTTGTGTAGCTTTGTGGTTAACTTCAGACAAACAAACTAAATGCTTGGTTTGACCTTATTACTATGATATTGGTGTCACGTGCAGTTAAAGTCCGAAAGATAGGAGTACTGTTACTGCATTAGGTGATATTTTGCTGTCAACTGCTTCAAGTGTATATACTTTCTCTTCTATGGTGTCCCTGACGTCATTCCAGCGGGTCATGCATTGCATATGTGGGAAATATGACACTAGCACTACAAGGGCACCTGTTTCCCTTGTAGATACGACTGTGTTTGACCTGATGTTTATAGCATGGAACACAGCTTTGTGTCAGCTTCTTCGTATGTTGTCCTGAAAGAAGCTATGTTTGTTGTATCTTTTGAGGACTGAACTTCTTATCCATATGAAAAGCCCCCTGAAACAACAATTTCTTTGTTGTCTGATGCATTTAGCATCAACTCTTCAGACAAGATTATGCAGATATCAGCTTTGTTCTCAGGCCAAGCCAAAACATTTGACCAATTCTTTGGTAAAGGTACATTATGTTACGTCTCTGGTCGTTTGTTAATTTCCCCTATAATTTCTTTTGGATGAAACTTTAGCGATACAAATCATTTC
>NW_013666188.1:93792-122420 GCF_000517525.1 Limulus polyphemus | reverse complement strand
GAGGGCGTCTCGAGCCTTCAGGAACCTTCTAGATACTCATTACATGTTACCAGCCTCACGTGACTTCCGCTGTCGTAACAATTACAATATTCAACAATGTGAGAGTATAGTTGTGCACCTTCGATTTCTTCCAATATTCCTAGCAGTCACACACTACATATATTTTCCGATACCTGTATCTAGTTTTTATCATTGATCTTACACACATTTCTGCTTGATCAACAAAAGTCTCAGTATCAACAGGCTTTCCTATATCAACAACTAATGCTTGTATATCTATAACAAGGCAATTGCCTGCTCTTAATATGTCTACCTACACTGACTTGTTTCCAGGGTGAAGAGTACCATTCATTTATACGAGTGCAGCAGATAGTTCAACTGGACGGTAAGCTTCATAAGCTATGATTAAACATTGAAGGACAGTCCTGCCTGGTTTCTTCTACTTCTCTCTGTTATATTTCACTATTTCATACAACGTTTCAAATGTGAAAGCATTGTTCCTCAATAGTGGATCTTGTAAAGAGACCTTTGTCTTTCCATCAGGCTCATTTATTACAATTTTTTTCTGAATAAATGTATCCATCTGTTGTTAACCAAAGTATTTAATTCTAGTACTGATTTCTGTGTTTTTTCACTTGTTAGATCTTTGATTGTAATGTTTTGTTGTGTTTCATAATGAGCATTAAATGAAAACACTTTGAACCTCTGAAAGGTGCTGAGCAGTGCCTCTTCAACAGTATTATCCTATTGTTGTTTTTTGGATACTTTCTCCTCATTGTACAGATACAGATTGTACATGGTATGAGTTTTTGATGCTATATGAGACACCTGGTTATATTTAGGTGGTACATCTTTATTATGCTTATGCTATGTTTATAATACTCACAATTCCTTCACTTCTATTTCCTGTGTTATTCAACCATTACTGAATTTGTGCGGGTCCACCTGGCTGAATTTATGAGCTGAGCGTTTAATAAGAAAGTTGCCCTTATCAAACTCTGTCTGCACTGTGACAGGGACGTGGTGCATCTCGACTAGATAGATAGGACCACATTGAGCATAGTTGAAACAATAATATCGCTTAAGTAGGGCAACATACGATTGAACGAGTGCTGATATACTTCCTAAATGCAATACCTTCATATGATTATCGGATAATTTAAAAATATCTACAATAAGATTATCGTGAATATTCGTAATTGCGGTATATCGTACTATCGAAATGTTTTATCCCTAGTTAACAGTGTAATGAAGTTCGTTGCAAAGCCACACAAGTGTTAGTTCTGTATATTCCGATTCCCACTTTCACATTTTGACAGAGGATAAAACGGTCCAGTTAACTGGCTCCATATTTTTCTGTATTGCTGGTTCTATCTTGACCATTACTGCTACTATTGACCTTAGCATCTCTTGTACGTATGGTTTTCTTTAAGCATTGGATTTTATTTTCATCGTTTATTGGCATAGCAGGGTCTGTGCCATACCAGTTATTTGGCATCTTTAGTGTTTAGAACTTTTTAAGGCATTCATTGACTTCAATACTGTTTGTGTCCCATAAATTATTTCTGCTATATGTAGCATTCTTGGCTATTATTGGGTCCAGTTGTGCTGCTTCTGACAAATCATTATGAGACCTGCGTTTTGGACAAATATTCAGAAATTATAATACACTTGTGTTGATTTTTTCAGTACAGTAATAGTTGGGAAAGTAATAGAAATGAAAGCACATATAACTGCCATCAAGTGCAAGAATACTGTACAAGAAGTTTTATGAGACTAATTCTAACTTCAACCAAACTCGCAACAAACTATCAAGACTACAAGCTACTGCTAATCCACATTTCTTGATGTGTTTTGGCGAAATTCAAAGATATGGCTACATTAGGCTGGACGTACTTTTGGAAAACAAGTCTGGATAGTAACTCAAGCGGTATTTTTTGGATAAGGAGTTTTTATAATAATTTGGACCTGTTGAAACTAGAAATCTTTGATAGGTAGAACGACTTCAGTAATCTTTTTTCGTATTTTTCTGTGTTGAAATAAGTTACTGCCAACAGTGCAATTTGATATATTTATTGCAATACATAATATAAGTTGAAATAACAGAAGCTTCATATGTGAGTGTAGGATACACATCTTGATATCACGCACACGTAAAAGTATTACTACTGCACTTCTCAGAAGAATTTGACAAAGCTGTAGCAGTAATTTGTATGCAAAAAGTATATTAACTTGCTATTTGGCGACTATTTTGTTTCAAGTAAATTAGAAGCCCTAAAACTCAATATATCTTGGTAACAAGCATTTTC
Organism: Limulus polyphemus; assembly: GCF_000517525.1. Lineage (NCBI taxonomy): Eukaryota > Metazoa > Arthropoda > Merostomata > Xiphosura > Limulidae > Limulus > Limulus polyphemus. The sequence goes on along the minus strand of NW_013666188.1, from coordinate 120,111 downwards.
GGATTCGTCCTCTGGTGAGTCAGCGGTAAGTTTGTGGATTTATAAGGATAAAATCCGAAGTTCGGTTCCCCGCGGTGAACAGAGTCCGTATAGCCCATTGTATATCTTTGCATTAAGAAAACGACAACGCCTAAAACGAGCACATCTAAATTACTTTTAAAATCTTGTTACCTACTTTTTACCCAAAAAATTCCCTTAAAGTAATGTTTTCGGGAGTATTGACACAACCTGGTTAAAACATAATACCATTTTTTAATAGCTTTGTTGTATTTTATGTACTGAAGACTAATGATTTTTACTAGACCAGTAAGGCTTGATATTGAGCGTTACTCGGAATATTGCTCTATAAGTTTCAAGCGAGTTTTCCCTCTCATTGATTATTTATATATATAAATACAGATGCAGATGTAGATTTTTAATATCGCAAACTTAATTCATACTTAACTATATTTTATGGATAGGCTAGTGTAATTTTGGCAGCAGAAAGACTGGAGAACGAACAATATAATCCAGATAGTGACATTGAGTTTTTCTTGGCTTTTTTGTTATTTCTATCATAGGTTAGTATTTATGTACTTGAAATAGTATAAAATAATTGAGAGATGATTTTAAGTATTAATGTTATAAGGATATTTATACAAAAGTAAGAAAATTACTGTTAACTTTGGAATTATAATGAAAGTGGTAATTCTCTTGTACTAGTTTTTCAGATTAAGTGCAAACGTCATGCGCAACGATATATATAACGATTGTTATATTGCGAAAGTTGATTGTTTATAGTTATCACCAATGTTTTTCGTTACACTGAAGTTTTTGTTTTTTTAAGCTACTCATTTTATTGTAACAAATGTAAATAAACAAACATGAAATTATAAACTGTTGTTGTTATTGATCTTAATGAACTGCAATAAACTCGTAGGTAGATCGATCTTTAGTTCTTCAGTGCTTAGTTAAATCTTTCTCAAACTGATTTCTCCATTGCTGAGAGTCAAATCAGAGGCGACTAGTAATTTATGTCCGTTAAGTATTAAGTTTCTCAAAGCTGTAATTTTAGTTCTGTTAGATCATTTTTTCCGGATATACTCGGTAAGTTGTTGTCTTCGAGAGCGCGAGATGCTAGTCCTGATTTCCCGAGAAGCAAGATTACTTCAACACGCTGTTTCATCACTCACTGCAATCATGAAACCTTAGAAACAATTACTGAAGAACATTGGAGCATATTAAACGAGGGAGAGTGAGAAAACAATAATCGGTTGAAGTTTGAGGTTATATTCAACACATTAAGAGCAGTAGCACAGTAATGATTCATTTATAATGTCACTAGTTATATGGTAGAGTAAAATACTCTTTATTTTTATAAAACATAAACAAATACTCGATTTACACTATGGCTTTCTGACCAATTGTTCGTTTATTTTGTTCAAAGCTACACGAGGGCTACTTGTGCTAGTGGCTCCTAATTTGGAGTGATAGCCTAGACTCCAGATGGAAGGTAAGTAGTCACACCACCCACCACCAACCTCTCAGATATACCTGTCAGACCGAATAGTGGGATTTTACCGTCTGTCTTATAATAGCCCCAAGGTGCGGGACGCGTTTTATTTTTACTTTAGTTCTAACGGGAAGCGGACCACCGAATCTCAAATTCGCCGTTCGGCACGCTAGCCACTGACCAAACCTGAGAAATTTTATATAAATTTCAAACACAGAAGCATTGCAAGTTTAATAGTTTTGAAAGTTCCTTGGAGAAACAAAAATGTGAACAGTAAAATTCACAGATGTTTAAATATATGTTGTTATTACTGCTCTTAATCCTCGTCACACCAAACATGCTCGCCCTTTCAGCCGTGGGGCGTTATAATGTGACTGTCAATTCCACTATTCGTTGGTAAAACAGTAGCCCAAGAGTTGGCGGTGGGTGGTGCTGACTAGCTGCCTTCCCTCTAGTCTTACACTGCTAAATTAGGGACGACTAGCGCAGATAGCCCTCGTGTAGCTTTGCGCGAAATTCCAAACAAACAAACAATTACTGCTCTTAGTAAGATTATTATACCAAAATGTTTTAATACCGAAGTCACTGCATTGGCTCATGACGTCTATTGACTTGATATGCCTCAGAAATATGCATATACAGACTAGTTATTGAGTAAGTAGGATATGGGCTTATTCAGTGTCAGTACATGGAATGTACCCAAATACCATGCACGAACAACAGAAATACGTATAAGAGTAGTATATTTTTCAACAGAACGTGTAATGCGCGTTATGCATTTAGGATATGAAGTCAGTAGGCTTTTAAGGGAAAGGGGTAATTTTCTAGATGCATGCCAAAAACGTGTGGAAAGGGTGAGTTTCTATCCAGAGTTTTATTTTCCTAAATATTGTATTTACATCGCAATACTTAAGGAATAACCAAACGTGAATAGCTGGAAATAATCTAATTTCAGCTGTTTATCATTCACGGTTTGGTGTTAGACGACGTCCAGAGTCGACACCTGTGGTCTTAATAAAGAAATAGTTTCATATTCTTCTTTTTATATAGTTGAATGTTTCATTGTTATCTAGATTGGATGTAGTAAGCTTTATTGTAATACTATTTATTTCTTGTACTTGATGAAAGTGTTACCATTGCTTTTTTTATCTGGGCTTCAGTGCAAAAAATTGTTTGTTCACTAAAAACAGAGGAAATAGTTGACACAGAACAGTGTTTACGACTACTAAAAATCTTCCATTTTCACTGTGATCTCAGAATCACCCTCTTTCGCTGTTGACAGGGGAAAATAAACACATTCAATATGCTCCTAAAATGCATTTCCTTGTTAAGTATATCAATAGGACTTTCATTTGACCCCACTATCAGGGCCGTAGAAAACGGTAAGGCCAGTTAGGCTATGGCCTGACCATTTTTTTCATGGCGTGTATAGCTACAACTTATGTATTCAAATTTGCTTCTTTTAATTCAATACATTATGTTGTGTGTATGCAGTATTTGTAGTTAAAATGGCTCAAGGTTCAATTTCATATCATTGTAGCAGTTCCTGATCATTCAAAAATTGCTTCCTACGGCAATGTCAGTGAATCTGAAATGGACAGATCCAGTACTAAAGGGTGATTTAATGTGTGTATTCTTTGGAGCCTTTCTTCATGCATAGGTACCGATTTGCTGGAATGTGCTCACATTCTCGGGACACAGATAAAAGATAGCTGGCCAATATCAGAAAAGTCAAGCAATTGTGGGATTAAACTGCAATATTCTTGTTGTTATAGCAACAGGATGAATCCGACGTTCGTGTATAATGCGTAAATGAAAAATTATTTCAGTTTAGCTTTTCAACCTTTCGTGTTTTTTTCCTTTTTAGTAGTGTGTGGTATGGATATAATACTAAACATTTCTCTAAGGGCGAAATATTAAATAGCAGAGATTATATTATGCATATCTCTCTTAACGCCCAGATAGACGCGTCCTGCCTCGAGGGCAAATTATACCATGAACTAAAAAAACTTATAGAAATGAAACTTGTAGTCGTTCTTCCACACATTAAAAACAGTTCAGAGTTGAAATTTATTCAATAAAAAAGTTTATTTAATTATACTTGTTGTCATAAGACATTATTATTAGGTCTATTATATTTTTAACACTGCATTCTTTATCTAGCCTTTTAGGGATTTTTCAAGAATTAGAAAAAAAATGTGTAATAATAGTATTTAAACTATACTATGTTCGCCATATCCATTGCCGACAACGCGTTTCGTTCAATCCATCCAGAGTTCATCAGGCTGGATATGACAGGTGTAATTAATTATAATCATTCTTCGCCAGCTTGGAAAAGGCGTTCTCACCATAACAGCTGTTGTTGTAACAAATGGCTTATATGAATAATTTTCCGACTTCTACTGTATTTATTGTGTCTCTTTGCACTAGTCCACCTCTCTGGACGCTTGTCAGTTTCATGTTGTTTGAATGAGCTGCACTGCGATCAAAAGACCTATTTATACCAATGTGAAATAAGTGAAAGCGGTGATATGGTAGTAAGATATAACAACTGCAGAATTTGCATCCTCATAACATCCTTAACACCCTTGTACAGTTTCACTTTCCTATGTCATATGGTGTGTGAGATACGACGCACTGAACTGTGAAACGTTTTTATTTTAGGAGAATATGTGATATCAATACACTACATCTGCTAAATCTAATGCCAACGAAGACTTTTGTCCGATACTAACGTTCATTAGGCCAGCTGGGATACGACAGCTGTTATTATGTCAATCACTTTTCATGAATAATAGCTGTTATGGTGTGAGCCACACTAGCCAACTGAATTATAATTATTAACAATTTCATTTAAGTCACTTACAAATCAGATGTATAGAGCACGAATTAATAACACAACATTATTTATTTTTTAATTCATTTTTAACACTGAATATTTACTTATTTATTATTATTATTTTATTCGAATCAACTTTACTATTATCCACAAGAACTGGCGAACCAGCAGGCTAACTTTCTTTTGTATAACCACTCTCTATATATCAATAAGGTCAGTATATTTTTAATTTAGAAGTTTCTGTTCTAACATCTAATCTTGGACGAAACCAAGAGGCAGGCAAAGTGAATTATTGTTCGAGGAGTAGACCCAGGTAGTGTTGCTAAATTTAAAAAACAAGGTAATATTGTATTTGAACCTTAAAATCATTGCTTTTACCGAAAAATTATCATACGTCACAATAATTGAGAAATAAACAAATAAACGGTTTTTCTTCCTTAAGTCTTTAATCCACACTATTGAATGAATTGGGTACACAATTTACTTTCTTTCTATAAAGAACTATAGAGTGGCAGCAGTTAGCTAACACACTAAGTTCTGGAAACTGCAATTATTGAACGCAACCTCATTGACAGGCATACATAGGATCGTTTGAAAGCGAGAGACTAGAGAAATGTTATTAGTCTTGTTTTCCAACTTAACAATTTACTCTTCTAACAATACAGTATTACCATTTCAAGTTACAATAACAGAAGAATATAGTGGTTGTAACATAACATCTTGCTATATCACCTAACTATTCATTATCTATTTCATCATCAATGCTAGTGTCCTCATATATGTCCTCAGTAATGTATGTTTAGAAATAATATGTATATTTACAGCTCAAGTGTAGCAGCTAAATAAAATACACTACATGCAATCAACACATTAAACACCTAAGTATTAAATAAAAAATTCACAACGTTTTAGCTATGATTTTTATTTATTAAAGCAAAGCTTACTTTTAAGATTTCCAAGTACTTAAGCTACTTAAGAAATCAAACTGTTTAGTTGATTAAGAAGTGCACAGGGACCACAGCGTTATAATAGTTTCTCATTTCCTCCCAGTTCTAGAAAGGTTGGAAATTTAAGGTTGAAAGATGAGAAATTGCTCATATATATATATATATATATATTTCAAAAACAAGCACTCTTTGAACCTGCCAGAATTATCGTAGATTTTGGCCATTTTCACAGTTATTAATCGTACATCATCAAGGGTTTTATTTTGTTTGTTTTCTTTTGAATTTCGCGCAAGGCTACTCGAGGGCTGTCTGCGCTAGCCGTCCCTAATATAAGACAGTTGATCAACATCATCCATTGCTATCTCTTGGGCTACTCTTTTACCAACGAATAGTGAGATTCACCATCACATTTTATAACGCCCCATGGCTGAAAAGGCGAGCATATTCAGTGACGGGAGATTCGAACCTGCGACCCGCAGATTTCAAGTCGAGCGCCCTTATCGCCAAGCCTATCATCAAGGGTCAATGGAGGTGAAAGACTGGATATGCTTTACTCATTTTGTAAAGTAAATATTACGTCTATGTAATGGTTTCACGCTTACTAATGAATGATTTAGGGGAATAAATTTTACTGTTTAGTAGAAAAATTAGATATAAATGAATGACAGCTTGTTTGCAAAAAAAGAAGTCACACTACAAATATTGCTTTAGTGTTAATTAATTGCCCAATCACGTGCATCAATCACTTTTCAGTTTCATGTTTGGAAATGCTGATTTGATGCATACACTAATAATTTTGATAATTAAAGTCAGTTCGGGTTTGTTTGTTGTTGAGCACAAAGATAAGCAATGGTTTATCAAAACCCGATTTATATAACGATGAGTCTCGAAGGTATTGTTGACACATTGGAGGGGCAAACGATTTGTTTGGAAAATCTTCATATTTTGCATTCATGTATTTAGAAGTGTAATAAAGAACAGTTTTATATGAAAATATTTAAAGCTTGAATTTTAAGAATTATTATACAAATATATCTAAATTCGTTTTTGCTTTGATATAACCTTGCACATGGAAAGAAGATGCCGCTATTAGCTTAAACATCAGCTTGTGTCTGGCGTTTTCTTAGCGGAAAATCCCGTAATTATTGTACTCTTAACATTACAATAATATTATTTGATTATGAAATTAAACATTGCAAAAGAAATTTGGAATATAAAAGTACCAAACTAATTTATATATGCACACAAATAGAGATCTAACGAGATTAACCATTGTTGTTAAACACAAAGCTATACAATGGGCTATCCTTGTTGTGCCCACCACAAGTATCAAATCCCAGGTTTTAGTGGTGTGAGCCCTCAGGCTCACTGCTGAGTCACGTGAGCTGAGATTAACTAATTAAACGTAGTTATGAAACACATTTTAAATTTATGTAAATGGAAGGAAATTGTGAATAAATTTAATATGTAAAGATAATACTGTGGTGTGAAATAAACCTTGGGTGACCATGTTTAAAATAATGTGATATGCAGCATATCATACACTTTCTACCTGCTTTAGTAATAATAGATATTTTTTAAACATTTTCAATTGTTTAGTTTTCGTGGCAACAGGTAGTCCAGAAAGTCGTTAAGATTACCTTGTTCTGTTAATCTAATTGCTTTGTTTCTTTGTTTTCTACAGTTGTTGATGTATCTTCAGTCAGAGAGGATATTAAAGTAATATAAAGCATCCTGGTTAAACCGACTGACACTGTAACATCCTTTGCTGGTCAATTATGAGGTTGAATGAACATAACAGCTGACCAACGCTGTGAGTGAATAAAGATCACTAGGTGATGTTGTGAACTGGATAAAGAAAGTGAGCTTACCTGTTGACTTTAGCCTTGATATTTTTTTTTAGCCAATTTCGACAAGAAGATCGTCAAGTGAAGATTTCTGTCAAAAGCAACATGTTTAGTTCTATGGAGATTAATACTGAGGAACAAAAAGCTTTATAGCTAAACGCATTTAAGTAGAAAGGGCTTCATTTCATCTGCATAGGTACATACACCGTGTTTTCTGATTATCTATTATAATAAAGATTTTATTCATTTATTCACATTTGTCCAGATCTGTTATTTTACACATAAAGACACTCAACACGTCCGTTTTCTTATTGCAAAGCCACATTAGGCTATCTACTATGTCCACTGCGGGGAATTGAATCCCTGATTTTGGCATTGTAAATCCGAAGATATACCGCTGTCCCACTCAATAAAGTCATATTTTTCAGAACACTCCCCTTATTTTTTGTTCTTTGTGGGTTTGCATATCTGTTACTTTTTGGGAAATCTGTTTTAACTGAAAATGCCACGATACAATACAACAAATACATGCTATTTTCACCAATATTTAACTTGCTTAGTGAAGGAGGAGATGGAGTGGGAGAAACAAAGGCATATACAGTGTGGCATCAGGAAAGAGAAATAACAACAACCTTGGTTTTCTGTAAGGTGAAAGTATGATAAAATGAAAATGACAGGAAAAATACATTTGTTCTTGGAAACAAACTAACAAAAAAAAAATCTGTTCATATCAAAAATAAGTCTTTTTGATATAATTATATGAATAAAAGTAGACCAGCTGATGAACAATAAAACAAAATTGTTGTTTATGGAGTATGTAAACTATTTATTTCTGTAAACTTATAGATGTATTAATAGATATGTACTCATAGAAACATGTAGTTATATGTAACTATATACAATCATATATACATTTATATTACTTAAACGATATACATATTTTTAAGCATGAATTTGTATTAAAGACTGAAATACATGCATATTTTCAAACTGTTTTTGGCAGCTGGACAAATGGTATATAAACAAAAAAATAAGTAGATGTTGTGATAAGTAGACAGAATTAAATATGTGTAGATAGTCTATCAACTGAACAGATTTAATCCCCCTAGTGGCTCAACAGTGTGTTAGTAAGCTTATGATGCTAAAAATTGGGTTTCGATACTCGTGGTGGCCAAAGCTCAGATAGCCAATTGCGTACCTTTGTGTTTTACAACAAACAAATAAAAACAGAGTGAAATACATGTAGATATTCTGATGGAGAAACATAAATTTATAAATGTTCTGACATGCAGAAATACAATGATGGCTTGTTAGACATATTGCAATGGGCACTACTGGTAAAACAGTTACTCATTACAAACAGTACTTATAAAATGCCAGGAATGCAGTCAGTGGGATTTTTCACACATATCACCAACTCGAGAAGATTTACGTGAAAGCAAGGAAATGAGACAGAAACTCTGTATATTAACAAAACATATCATATTTATTCACTTCTAGTTTATTTACCAAGTATTAAATGCTCTTCTCAGTCATTCATTCCACTTTTTAAAACACTTTCTAAGATTATTACAATCTCTAAGTTAAAGACAATTTACATAAACTATAAATTATATAAAATATCACTTACACAGAAACTGAGACATGTACCATATCCGAAGAGTCTCAGTTTCTGTCTTACTCTGGTTGTTGTAGTGACTCTCTCACTCTTCCTGACACTGACTGACTATTTACTAAAATATATGTAGCTTTCATACAGAATTTGGTAGATGTTATCTTGCTTATTAATACATAAGCACATGTTGCACATGGGCCCAGAATCTCAAGGTTACTGATGTCTGGGATTTGTGGTAGCCTTGTTACATGCTTATTGAGATTTTTGACCTGACCTCAAGTTGCTGCTTCTTTCTTAAATTTACTTTAAAATATTTATGTGACTCGTTACTAATAACGAGTCACTGATGTGTCATTAATTTTCATGGCACTTTGGTATAGAATGATGACTTTTCCCAGCAACTTGATACTTATTTTCGTATTCTATGAATGAGAGTTTATGCCATGAGTCAAACCTCTCAGTAATATTAACTTTAACTTTATATTCTTTATATCTAGTTTTTCAATAAGTAAATGTACATCTGGTCTTACATACACACTTAGTCTTACATGAAAATTGACAAATGAAAGTCTAATATGATTGAATTATTAAAAATGTTTTATTCTTACAATATTCTCAGCTACCCCAGTTTACACTTTGCAAAATTTACATATTACTATAACTTGGTAATAAAAATGAATTTAGTTTTAGAAAACTAATATGAGACCAATCTAGTCTACTGAAGTACCTAAGAAGTCGGTGTCTTTGTGTATTTTTCTCGTCCAGATGTCCCTGGTGGCTCAGTGGTAAGTCACAAAGTTTATAAAGCTAATGACTGGGTTTCCATACCCGTCGCAGGAAGAGTACAGAAAGGCCATTGTATAACTTTGTGCTTTATAACAAACAAACTCGTGTAGATATGGCACACTGCCAGGGAAAATTTAATATTCATAATTTTTCATCATTTTCTGAAGTAGACCATATTGTAAACCAGGGATGGGATGAATACTGGAGATCAGTAATAGAATACGAATACTTCATATTTTTATGAATACGAATACGAAAATATATAGGAAAAATGATAAGTATTCGAATACGAATACACAGGAATGTACTCATGAATACATTGTAAGGTAATATGCAACAAAAACAGCCGAAGATAATATTCCAATACTTTTATTTTATGAAACAAAACAGTTTAGAAACTGAAACAAGGAAATTTTGAAGAAATAATAATATTTCACTACTTTTATTTTTCAAAATGCAATAACTAAGTTTTAGAATAAAATATATATTTTTAAAGGAGACTTATAGATATCAGAACTGTCCATTACTCTTTATGAACATCAGCCTGTCAAATGTTTTGTCAGTGAGGCAGCAATGATCAAGTCTGAGGTTTTTACTTCCGATGCTAAACAAATACTCAATGGGGACAGAGGATGTTGGAACACTCGGGCAGCGTTTGGCTTATAGAGATGGGGTAGAAAAGTTTTTTTTTTTTTCACGGATCTTCCAATAATATAGAGGGTTGCTTTCTTCAGGAATGCAAGAACCATCGAAGTACTTATTAATCTCTGTATCCTCTGAAGATGAGGTGGCTGGTTTCTTGAAGCTTTTAAAGAGCTTACGTTTTTGTGAGAGGGTGATTTACAGCCCTCTTTTGGTTCCGTAGTTGTAGGATTATTTGTTGTGAAAACATTCTTGACTCCTTGCTGCAGGACCATTCGATTAGATCCATAGACCATAGGTCTAGTGAAACACCAGTCAAGCTTAAAACTGGGATCCAATTCTGCAGCCAAGCAGAAGACACATTGTTGCTCAGCCAGGCATGAACAGATTTCTACAGTGCAGAGAAAAGATAAATTATACCTGAAGTGTATGCTGTAAATATCAATCAGCAGCACATAAACACATAGCACAATATAACTGGAGGTAACAATGTTCTGACCCTGGGTGAAATCTATTGCCTCTTCAAAAATTGTCAGCATTGTCACCAAATCTTCAAGCTCAGTTCGATCATGAAAAGTAAGTTTCAATGTATCAGTATCTAGATTATCCAACTTCTCCTGGAGAATCTTCAATAAAGACCTGATCATCTTAATTTCTGAGTTCCACGATGTGGGTGTTACTGACTGAACTCTGGCCTCTTCCTCAAGTAGATCAGTTGCTTGCACTGATTAAGAATGTAGGACACGATGCCGATGCTTTGGAAATTACTTTCAGTAGTGGTCCAGCTTTTTTCGTGCCATCCCTAATCACAAGCTGTAGCATGTGGGAAAGACAGGGGTCATGTTCAGAAAGAAATTCAGATAAATTGTCTGCTGATTTAGATACACCCAAAAGTTCGTCTTCTGAGTCACTATCTGTCGATAAGCTATCACCATCTCTCACACTAGGTAGTATTTGCAGTTCAAAATCAGGCAAGCAGAAAGCCTTGATCATGTTATCAGATGTCACTTATGACACTCTGTTGTTGATGTTAATGAGATTTATTATTTCATCATATTGAGATGCAATGTTATCAGATGTGTGATAAGATGTTCTCATAAGAAAGTATGAGGTAATTATAAAATAGTAACTACAATTGATATGTGGAGAACACGTTGAAGTGTTTATTTTTTGGCCAGGATTAGCCTCCTGGGTAGCATGCCTGACTGGCTGTGGATTTGCAGGCCCAGGCTAGAACTACAGCATTATGCTGGTAAACATGCTTCACACCTTCAGCTGTGGGAGTGTTATAACTACGACAGTCAATCCCGTTACTTAGTTAAGAGTAGCCACATTATATACAACAGGTGTTGCAGACAAGTTGCTATCCTTCTACTCTGTAGTTCTAAATTTGGAATGATAGTTTTAGAAGCTTATCTGATACTTACTTGGCCGTTAGGTGTGTTGCATAAGATGTTGTCGAAGTTGAATATATCAATATAATCATTATTTCTTATGGATAGCATATTATGAATATATGGAGATATATATATATAAATTTTAGAAGTGTAGTAAAGAAAGCTACAATAATTTTTCTTCTCTCTATATAGAATCAAACAAAACAAGAATGCAAATAATGTGGTGAGTATTGACTACAGGTCATCTATGTCGATTGTTAGGTTCCAATTCATGCTTTAAAATAGTGTTCTTGGTATTTATGATTGTGATCCTCGAGCAGTTAAGGCTATTAATCAAACTGTATATCAAATTGCTATGTAAGAATACATTCTTAATCATTATGTTTGAAGTAGAATCATAGTGCAGTGAGTAGCGTTATCAAACGTAAAGTAAACGCTCAAGAAATATGGATGTTAATGTGTAATCATTCTTCACCTGGCTTAAGTGCACCCTATAACTTCAAGAGTCTGTCAGTTTCTTGTTACTGCTTTTACCGTTTCTTTTACATTTCAATACATAATCAAAATTAGGATAATACCTTTAAAGTATTTTTGTCCAGGGTTAGTTGTTAACCATGAAAAAATTCAAGAGCCTGAACAATCTAAAAGACAAAATGTATCGGGTGATTTGTGCATCCTGATATATTCGCGAAATAATTAAAACTGCTTAAAAAAACCAATGATAAACAGCCAATCAGTGTGTAGAAAAGTAAGCTATTGCATTTTTTGAAGTTCCTAAACGTCTAAGTAAAATTCAAAACTCATTATTTGAAGTCATTCTCTTAAGTTTTATACCCTTTCACTGATACCAGACTGTAACTATTTTTTGTGCTTACAAGTTTATAATGTTGTCGAAACACAGACAATTTTTGTTTGTTGTGTAGAGGTTGTTATCTGGAGCAACAGAACCGTAGTAAAGCCATGTAAAAATTTCCTCTTGATGGTGAGTAGTTAGGGCGAGGCTTTAGACACGCCGCCAGCGCCGCAAGGGGAAGAAGATGATGTAACAAAAGACGATGACGTTATAGTTCCCACAAAGTGTCACCAGAGGGCGCATTGTTAGAGACGTATTGCTAAGCTGTCATGACAAGCGGTCATGACGTCATAGACCGCTGATGCACAAGTCATGTATCAACGTGTCTCAACATGACTATAACTAATACAATTGGTTTAAAACATTAATTCATTAGTTCATTACATTTCCTAACCACTTATACGTAACTTGTCCTAAAATAGGATGCTTAACACAATTTATAAGTTCTATACATTTCCTGACCATTTTTATAGAAAATATCCAGAAAAAGATGCTCACTTAGATATCGTATAATAATTAAAACTTACTGTTTGACACTTTAATTATAAATCAAGGGATTATCTCAAAGATTTTCGGAACACATGATTATAATTTAAAAAGTCTGTTATATTTCATGACCATTTATATGTAAATCATCCAAAAATAGATGCTTATTTAAATATTATGCAATAATTAAAGCTCACACTTTCACTACCTTGACTTTATGATATCAATATAACATGACAAAATATTTTATTTTATACATGATATTCTATAGTTATATCTTACACGAATTTTACAAGGGTGGACACTATATTTCCACACATGATTACGTCATCAATGTCTAGATTTGATTATGTTAAAATGATTATTTTAACGACAATCTTACTGCCCATAGGATTTTAACAAATCTGCTGTTATCCATTTTACTACATAATAAATATATTTAATCGCTATTATAGAATAACAACATTCTTTTTTCATAAAACTTTGAGGACTGAGCTTTCTTGGATGCATGTTGACAGAAATAAGTGTAATATATACAATATTGTACACACACACACAGACGAATAGGGTCGTTGCAGTACCTTTTTGTTGTTGTAAGTTTATATTCGACAGTTCTTCTTCGTGATTTTCTTATGTGGAGATTATATGGAGGCAGTCCTAATGGATCAAAATATTCTCCTTCTCATCTCGACCAAAGTAAATACAGGCCCAGTATCTATCAGATTTATGATTCGGATCCAGGTTGATGATATACCTTTGTCTTTCAACCACAAAAACGTACTGCAAGGACCGTATTCGTCTGTGTGCGTGTTTATGGACAATATTGTATATATTATACTTATTATCGTTGTCAACATGTATTCAAGAAAGTTCAGTCCTCAAAGTTTTATAAAAATAATGGCAATGTTGTTATTATATAATAGTGAATATACATACTTATTATGTAATAAAATGTAAGTTGTAATCTCATTCAACTAACAGATAACAGCAGATTTATTCAAATCCTATGAACAGTAAGATTGTCGTTAAAATAATGGTTTTAACCTAATTAAATCTAGATATTGATGACGTAATCATGTGTGGAAGTATAGTGTCCACCCTTGTAAAACTCGTGTAAGCTACAACTATAGAATATCGTGTGTAAAATAAAATATTTTGTTATGTTATATTGATATCATAAAATCAAGGTAGTGAAAGTGTGAGTTTTAATTATTGCATAATATTTAAATAAGCGTCTTTCTCTGGACGATTTAAATATAAGTAGCCAGGAAAGGTATATAACTAATAAATTTGTGTTAAGCATCCTCTTCCAGAACGATTTATATATAAATGGTCAGGAAATGTAATTAACTAATGAATTACTGTTTTAAACCGATTGCATTAATTACATTCATATTGAGACACATTGATACATGACGTGTGCATCATCGTCTCTGACGTCATGACCGCTTATCATGGTGGTTTATCAAAGAGCCACTAGCAACACATTCTCTGGTGACATTTTGAGGAACTATGACGTAATCGTACGTCATGGACGCTTGTCATGGCGGTCAAGCAACACTTTCCAAACAATATTATAACAATGCGCCCTCTGGTGACACTTTGTGGAACTATGATATCATTGTCTTGGGTGACATCATCGTCACCCTCCCTACCTCTTCGATGTCGAAACACATGCAGTGCCCTCTGGCGGCACGTCTGAAGCCTCGTCCTAACTACTATGGTGTAGTGCAAGTACAAAACCTTTACTTTTGGTGAGTGTTCGCAATACTTACCGTCTTTATTCTATCCAACAGCACTAGGTGGTTAGGGCACTCGACTCGCAATCTGAGGGTCGCTGGTTCGAATCCCCGTCACACCAAACATGCTCGCCCTTTCAGCCGTGGGGAGTTAAAATGTGACGGTTAATCCCACTATTCGTTGGTAAAAGAGTAGCCCAAGAGTTGGCGGTGGGTGGTGATGACTAGTTGCCTTCCCTCTAGTCTTACACTGCAAAATTAGGGACGGCTAGCGCAGATAGCCCTCGTGTAGCTTTGCGCGAAATTCAAAAACAAACAAACAAACAGCACTAATACTAGATTTGTATTAATCATTAATATTATCATTGAAAGATATCATGTATTAAGTTTGATTTCTGTGCAGTGTTGTTTTTTTCCTTCTCCTCTAGTGAGTTGGCAGTAAGTTTATAGTCTTACAATGCTAAAATCTGGGGTTCGATTCTCCGTGGTGTAGCATTGCGATAAAAACAAAGTTTCGTTAGTGGTTAACCATAAATTACAGAAATGGTCCCAATTGAATTTTAAACACGGTTTCTAAACTATTTATACATCAAATTGGTTGTGGGTCCAGAACTCTGTTGATTACAGGGTCCCTAATAACACACAACTTACTAAAAATTTTTAACAAAAATACTCAATTTAACCCACGAATTAGTTCTGGGGTCTCTTCTGTATGTCACAAAGAAAATTAATGATTTTTAGCCGATTTCTTATGGTCTTTTACAGTGAGTGTTGTAAAATTACTCGATATGTGAACGATATAACAATTGTTTCAAATTAAGTTCTCTGATTTCTTACAAGAACTGGTCCACAAGAGTTGCAAATTTTTCTATTATCACGTCTAAAATAGTTTTTGTAATATTTAAACATTTATTTAAACACTTTTGTTCAGCTGCAAATTTTATTCTCATCACAATAAAAAACAGAAACCCGGCTGCTGCTTTGTATTTTTGTTGCAGTAACATAAATGGTGTGTTATTCCAATTACAAAAATCTTGAAATCAAGTTATACATTTTCATATAATATTTTGTATGTGTTTTCCGCGAGACATACGTACACTATTGAGTCTCCGATGGATATGAACTTCTGCAAGAATATTCGATCTAAGGATATTTACTTATAAAGATAAGTCAGTGAAAACACATAAAAAAGTTTTAACAAAAAGGAAAAAAGTGTGAGTACCTTGCAAAAACATTGAAATTGGATAAGAACAAAATTTGGACTATCTTAACAATATGGTAATAGTAATGCTCCGATTCTCTTCAGGTTTTCAAACATTAATTTTCACATGAAATATAATAAATTTCCTTGAAATTCAAACTTTGAACCTGATTATAGTCTACGTTAGACTAAATTCAATAATCTGAACAATGAAAAACAAACCAAAACTTCGTCAAAACAGTTATATTTATTATTTTTTTTGTCCATCTGTTAGATCTGCTTGTAATTCAACAGGCTATGTTTATAGGCTATGTCTAAAATACAACTCATTTTTCAACAAAAGATTGCCATAACAAATACACTGCATCAAACGCTATGTTCAGTTGGGGAAGTTTGTTTTTTGTGTGTGAACAGCTCCTGACTTATGCTTATTGATGACAACGTTTCGGGCTCCATACTGGTCTTTCTTCTTGAAACGTTGTCATCGACAAATACAAGGCAGGAGCTGTTCACAATATCTAGAGCTACCTTCAAAGAAGGACTATGTTCAGTTTTATTAAAGCACAAATACCTGAAACTGTGAACAAACTACTCATCTACCAGCGTAATTTTCTAAAACATCTTTTTACCCCCCCCCCCCCCATGATGTGAAATCTACTGACTTAATGCTACTACTCATTATAACCTATATGGTATTAATAAATTTATTGACTATGGAAATCTGTATACTCAGGATTAAAGATATTTTATGAGTCTGAGCCACATGTCAAAGAAATTAATGGAAAATCAACAAACGCAAAACTTTCATATACAAAGAAACCAAGTGATACTGGTAGTGCATTTGATGTGCCTTTTTTAATTATTATAAAATCTCGAATAAATATTTTAAAACCTAATCTATTAGCTTGCAAGTAAGAAGAACATTTTGAGTTCAGACAAAATAATTGTAAATGACATCTAGAGAAACTTGGCAATATGTTTATAGCACGTTAAACCTCAAGTCAGATCAAGGTTTAGCAGCTCTTACTGTGGTGTTAAGCATCGGTACAAGGGTTACTAGACTTTTACCCTCCAACACTGCCAAGATCTTACGAGCTGGGAGAGTCGCAAAATCAACTCTTGCTGAAACTTTGGCTCTTACGACATGAAGAAGAAACACTATATTGGAAATAATGGTAAGTTTGTGGTCTTTTGGTAGTGATTCTGGATGCCTAACCTAACAGCACGAAGTTTTTCCATTATCCAAGGCTTCGTATAGGTCATCTCACTGTACTTCGATACTACCCTGTTTTTTACAAATACTGTGGTAGTATTCATCACCTTAAATGGCTTAACACTGAAAACTTTTTTTTTTGCTCCGAGAATCAGATTCTTTCAACTGTTCTTCAGATTCAGCATACTAGGTCTTCAGCCGGCTTATAGGGTGGAATATGTCATAACACAGAACTTTCTTAATTCCAAATGCTAGAATTTGTTTTCATAATAGCTAGCCCAAATTTTCCCAGCTTGCCAGCGATTCCGTTATTATCACTGATAAATCCCCTACCAATGAGTCATAAAATACTCTAGGAAATATACCCACTCACCATTTTCTATAGCATTAACTGCATCTGAGGTTTATCTTCCAATTACTAGCACAAGAGCCATAGTCATTTCAGTCACAGACTCGGTAACCACATAAGGCGTATTGTAACGCCAGTATTTCGAACTTTGTATTATTTTTAAATCAATGTTATGGAAACCGACAGTCATACTTGAAATAGTTTTTAACTGTGGTTTGGCCGCGTTCAAAACCTCTTTGTCGATATTGTCGGTTGATAAGCATTAAAGATAATATTTTCCTTTTAACTTCCTTTAATAAGTCCTCGCATGGAATTGGCCTTATTTGAACGTACATTTCGACGTCGCATTTCTCTCTCTCAACATGTCGATATCCTCTTTGGAGATGTTAGTATTTCTTACAAGTATTTTAGACCTACTCAGATTTATATATATATACATGTATAATGCCTAGACCATTACTGTGTCTTTCGTATCCCACCTGGCCTGATGAGTTCATGTAATGTAGTTGTCATATGATCAATGTATAAAAAAAGCCAGGTGTCGGCCGGTCAGTCTGTCGGTCACGCTCGATTTCACCTAATTTCGTGAGTTAGACGAGTTCAATTCCACTTTTTCTCCTATAATACTTCCTCTTTTAATCGCCCTTTTCCATTTTAGTTGAATTTAATCGTTAACATAGGCGTAAGTAGCTCCTAAATTTCTGCACTTTTTCTGCTATATAAAAGCCCGTCAACAAGGGGACCAGATCAGGCATGGCTTTATGTGTGTGACACAACATCATCCACATCAATATGACGTCAAGCTAGGTAGGATCCGAATAGGAAAGCAGGGAAGACTTCAAAGACACTGAAGTGCATTCGCACCCTATCAACACCTGTGAAAAATTAGTCAAAAATTAGCGCAAATCTATGCTTGGGAATTACGAAAAAGCCTTTGTTAAAACAGGCTGAAGAGACCAATTATCTGCAGGGAAGAGGACGACTTTTCCTCAGAAGAAAAACAGGTGTGTATGCAATCACATGGTCATCGTATGTTTTAATCTTTTATCCAAAGGCACCAATATGTAGTATGTTTGCTCAGTTACATATAGTGGATTCAGGAGTAATATGTGACATGTTCCTGGGAACGGATATTTTATATTTCTTTTATTTGTTTCTTTTGTGTATTGTCAGTTTTATGCGGAATAGTTTTGTTTTTCAGTGGTTTCCCGTAAGTTTGAAGGGCTTTTACGTTAGTTATAACATATTCTTCTTTGCTTTCATTCATGAGTTCTTACGATTGCAACACAAGTGATCCTCTCTAACACCAAATGTATACTTTTTTTTCTAACTAATCGACTTGCTTAAAGTTCCGTCTTTTTCTTTTGTCATTTACTCTCGTAGCTGGGCTTAAAACGCCCTCTGTTATTTATGGTACTTATATTACTTTTCTTATTGTTAGGTTGCGGGTTCGAATCCCAGTCCCACCAAACATGCTCGCCCTTTCAGCCGTGGGGCGTTATAATGTGACTGTCAATCCCACTATTCGTTGGTAAAAGAGTAGCCCAAGAGTTGGCGGTGGGTGGTGATGACTAGCTGCCTTCCCTCTAGTCTTACACTGCTAAATTAGGGACGGCTAGCGCAGATAGCCCTCGTGTAGCTTTGCGCGAAATTCAAAACAAACAAACTTATTGTTAGGGAAAATCTTTGCTAAACAGAAACAATTAATTGGATAACATATATGCGCTTTACCAAACTGCATAAATACTTTTTTCCTAATTATTCAAATCATGTAACATTCAGAAATAGTAAATACGTAGTTATATACTACACTTCTATCTATTTAGACGTTATGCAGACTCTTCTTGCGGTAATTGAATTCTTATAATTCATATTATTTCTCACAGTCTACAGAATCGTTGAAACGTATTGTTATTTCTAAGCATTTAAAATTACACACGTGTAAAGAGGTTTAATTTTCTCTAATGTTTGTTTGGATGTTGGCGCAAAGCCACACAAGGACTGTTTATGCTAACCGTACCTAATTTTCAACTGAGAGGCTATAGGGAAGGCAGCTAGTCAAAACTGTCTACTCTCAATTACAACAACAACAAAAATGTGCTACTGGAGAAAACTCAAGTGATTCTGGTTAATTTGACAGTGCTGATTTCAGAAATGTTGTCAGAATTTGTCCATCTCCTCTAGATTTTGAGTTATTCTAATGTGTCAAATATTTGATCAGCATTATCTGAAATACCATGCAATCAACTCAGTAAAATAGATTTTTGCTGTGAAATTAAGTTTACTTGGACAGTTTAAGCGGTAAAAGGCATATATTTTTGATAACTCCAAACACTGACTGTGTTGTATTGGTGAAAAAAAAATTCCAAATATTTTGTTCATATATGTTATTGGTTCTCGGTGTAATTTTAGTGAATTTCACCACTTTTGGCTTTATTCTCATGCTCACTTGCTCTGCCCGGGAAACACGAAACACTCACATATTCAGTTTGCTAGAACATTCGAGAAGTTTCTCGACTGAGCATAAAAGGGGTAGAGTCAAACGCCTCTTTCTTAATTCCTCTCACTCACTCAGTTGGCCACTTCGCCTTGCTCTGAGCACAATCAAAACAGAGTCCGATTTTTTCCTCGCATCATACCTGCGATATAATCCAATTCTGCAAAACTTTGTTTTTAAAATTTTTTAAACTCTAGTTCTGTAAACATGAATTCGTTTATATTTTTTAGAAAATCATTTGAAATGCCGGCTGCTTCCCGTTCAAGTAAAGTCCAATGTGCAAAAATCCCCCAAACAGTTCTGCTGTATTTATGGAAAATATATTACAGTTTCACAAAGAAAAAACATCACAGAATATAAAAGTAGCTTACTACCACTATTTTGGATGTAAAATTTGGGACCAAGAAAAAAATGTAGCTACACATGTGTGTTGTACAGTTTGCACATCTGGTTTGACAAAGTGGCTGAATAATAAGAGAGAAAATGTGTCATTTGTAGTTCCCATAATATGGGGTGAGCAAAAAGACAATGTAACTGACTGTTATTTTGGCATGACCCTCAAATTCACAGTCCGACACGCTAGCCAATATGCAGTGCTCCGCCAGTTTCTCTAAGAAACCCAGCTTGTTTGAAATTAAGTTGAATAACATTTATTTAATTATTTTTAATAGAAGTTTTACAAATAAAGTAAGTACATCTAACTCTAAAACATCCGAATGTGATATGCACGTACATTTAATTTCGGCTGGTTTTAAACTTATTAAGCCTGCATTGCCATCTGTGGAATACTTTTAACATTATATATTATTTTGGAACAGTCTCAACTCTCTATCTACAGACAGTTAAATTATTATTTTTTGTACATAGCCTTTTAATTAAAACTTTATATATAAACATTTTGCGGTTAACCTGTAAATAATATCTTGTTACGCCTTCGGACACTAACGTTTTGCAAACTTACTTTTATAAAGTACTGGAAAAAACACATTAACCTCAATTTAAACAACAAACAGTCATTACATGTGTATATTGTTAGAACAAAAACCAAAAAAAGAAAATTATAACTATATACGTATAAGTGTGTGGTCTATAATGCATGCAATAAAAAGTTCAACTAGTGATCATTATATAACAAAAGTACTTTTCGGTCAAGTAATGTAAAATAAGGTCCTCTCCTCTGTTTGTTTTTTTCGAATACTGAAAATATCATTAGTTTCAAATTTCATTTCTTACATTTTAATATAAGGTTGTTTAATAGCTTTTTTCTCTGATATTATTTAGTCCTATACCAAATTTTAAAAATCAACAAATTAAATCTATTGTACCCAATCCACAAAATTATCATAAATGACGAGAATTTCGTACAGATATATAATAAATTAATGTTTCAAAAATTTAACATTTTGTACCAGGAATGGGGAGTGGGGCGGCATTACAAAAATAGAGAAAGGTAACTCAACTTATTTCTGCCTAATAATATCCATTTCAAGCATAAACTTGTATGGATAGGACAGTGTATTAATACCATTAATACTAACTTCAGATGAAAACAAGATGCGTACATCAAAACTAAAACTATACACAGAAATGATCATAGCTAATTACATATACTGTTCAAACTATTTTACTTATAATGACAAGAAATTATAAAATACATTGTTTCATCAATTCGCTACCTTGCTGTTGACGATATTTTCGGCCCCCAACCTATCAAATACCTAAGTTTTTATGGGTACTGCCTGGTAAGGATTGGTTTGAATTTCGCACAAAGTTACATACGGGCTATCCTTAATTGAGTAGTGAAAGACCAGAGGAAAGGCAACTAGTTATCACCACCCACCGCCAACTCTTTGGCTACTCAATAGTGGAATTGCCCGTCACATTATAACGCCCCCATAGCTGAAAGAGTAAGCATATTTGGTGGGAAGTGGATTCGAACCCGTGATCCTCAGACTGCGAGTCAAGCGCCCCGAACCTCCTGGCCAGACTGAGCGTCTGGTAAGAACTTATCTATAATTAGCTTCAATATATATTAAATATCATATTGTTTTTATATATCTATTATTATTACTAGCAGAAATACCCGCCCTCCGGACAGGTATAATTGCTAGTTTCTACGGAAGGCTATTGGCCTGCAGCCTTTTTTGGAATTGTCTGACAGTTCTACAACAACGTACCCGTACTTGACATTCAACAATATTCACCATCCACGAGAAAAAGGATTTTATTGAAATTTTAGTTTAAAAATGGGCTACCATCACAGCATTACATCACAGAGTAGATTTTATTGAAGTATTTTTGTAGACGCAGCTATTAATGAAAGTGCCCTGCTTGTTTGTTGCAACACTCGATGAGATTTTCACTAAAGAAAAAAAAATAATTTTTTATGTTTGTTTTTTTAATCGTTTTATGTTTGACACTTACTCCTTTTTTGTAATTTTTATTTGGTTAATTCTGAAGCTTACTCTTTTTTTGTTTGTAATTTTTGTTGGTTAAATCTGAAACATCATTTTTGTGGAAATTTCAGTTGTTTTATTTATTGCTCAGCTATAAAAATACTGCCTAATTAAAAAAAAATATTATCCACTTATGATCGGTGCGGTAGTTTTCGAGATATGAGTTTTGGACGTATACAACGCAAAGTCCATTATAATACGATTATTATCATTATTTCAAAATATGGGGAACAAGGTAAACGAAGGATAAAGCAAAATACATCTCTTTATCGTGGAAGAAAGTTTTAATTATGGATTTATTTTAAATCGCATAGGTTAAATGTTTCGTAATTGTGACTTGACTCGAATGTTTTGATTTGTTTGTATTTTTAACACACAGCTTCATAATAGACTCTCATCACTGTGGGGACTCGAACAGGGTATTTTATCGTTGTGAGTTCGTAAACTTACCGCTTACCTACCAAGGAACAACTCGTACGTAATAGATAACTTCGTTTGTTTGTTTTTGAATTTCGCGCAAAGCTACACGAGGGCTATCTGCGCTAGCCGTCCCTAATTTAGCAGTGTAAGACTAAAGGGAAGGCAACTAGTCATCACCACACACCGCCAACTCTTGGGCTACTCTTTTATCAATGAATAGTGGGATAGACCATCACATAATAATGCCCCCACTGCTGAAAGGTCGAGCACTCTGACCGCCTGGTTATGCCAGGCCTCTCACGGAACCGAGTCAGTCGAAAAGGGCATCACATGTGTTCTCTATTAGAAAGGATTGCTGTATCACTTACTCCCCGTTTGTAAAACAACAGTGATATATATATATATATATATATATCTTTTACTAGCAAGTCGGATGATGCCCAAGGGATATAACATCCCTTACTTTGAAGTGAGAGTGATCGTCGTTATGTGGATGGTGCCTGCGTCCTGAAAGAACTAGCAGTCTTGTTTTCCTATATAATGCCATGTTTTCTCAGTCTGGAACAATATTCAGTATTTAAACAATCAACTTACTTCTGAGAGCTAAACCACTATATAGATAGTTTGAACTAAACTTAACGACAACATCTTATGATAGATATAATTTCAACTGTTGAGACCTTAGCTTAACTTAACATCACATATCTCTCCCTCCAGTAAAGCTGCAATACAGAATCTTGCCTTTTACATTGACTGTTGTTTGTTGTAAATATTGTTTTACTGTGCACGTTTGTGTATAGTCGCTTTCTTCGTGTCTATTTTGTAATGTGAGTCAAAGACAGTCCTTGCTTCACAATATGTTTTCTGGCGAGACTTCTTTTATCCTATAGTTCCTATCTCATTACTATAAAGGAAGTCCCGATGGGACAGCGGTAAGTCTACAACGCTAAAATCCGGGTTCAGTCCTCGTGGCGGATACAGAAGTTAGCCCAATGTGGCTTTGCTCTAATAACAAACAAACAAAACCAGCAAAGCTGAGAATATCGCAAATTCATAGTCTTATTATTTATTAATTAATTGTTATCATGCAGATGTTATGGGTAATTGGCTGGATTTTTTTCAGAGGTTTTAAAACTAGCTGGCAATTCAAATATGATTGCATTAACAGATTTTACAACTTTTTCATTTATACAAGAGTTACTAATTTGTCAGATTTACGCTTGATATCTGTGCAAAGAGCAGAACTTTACTCAAAAAACGTCTATATATACATACAGCAGAATTGGCCTCGATCACATTTTCGTTCAATTAGTAGGTAATCTGAGGGTCACGGTGAGTGGTGTTGACTAGCTGCCTCCCCTCAAGTTTATCACTGCTAAATTAAGGACGGCTAGCGCAGATAGCTCTCGTGTAGCTTTGCACGAAATTCAAAACAAACCAAACAAATCTATTAGGGAGGAAAACCTAAATCCCGATCCGGAGAGAGAGGGAGGGAGGAAGAGGTCACAATGAACCTGATCCTCCAAGGTCGCAAAGACCTAAATTTCGATACAGAGAGAGAGAGAGATGGACTGGCAAATCATCTAACAAGTAGTGACTCACTGCAGGAAAGCACACCAATAAATATCGCTCACTTGTCTCGTAAAAGTGCTTCGTCGTCGGTTTTACCGCGACTTAGGCGGATCAATATGAAAACGAAGACCAAGACAACCCTCCCATGGAAACATGTAAAGACTCGACCTCTTCGAACGAAGGTAAGTCTAGTGTGGGTGACACAGTTTCATATAATGTTAATGTCGATAATTTACAGCTATCACGTGTCAACAAGAAATCTAAAAGAGCTAGGTGTTCGACGGAAAGCCAATGCTCCGTTGAAAAATTAAACAGCGACGAAGAAACTAAGATTACTGAAGAACCTAACCAACAAAAAACCACCTTGGATGTGCTCACACAAAACACTAACACTTAAGCAACAGGATGAAGACGGCTTCATCCTAGTTCAAAAGAAAGACAAGAAAACAAACAAAACAAATACAAGAACCACCTAAATACACGATAATCATTGAAGAATACCCGGCTTATATAAAGAACCATAACTCGTAAATGAAATAAAAAGCACAAACCACAAGTCAATATCACAAACATTAAAAGATTAGCAAAGGACGGAGTCCTCGTGAAAAGGACCGAAGCCAAGGATCTTAACATTCTCCTGACTGAATGGACGAAAGAGGCAGGAAACATAAAAATACATTTACCAGGTATGAAACCGAACACAAACTCTTTCATAATACGGGGTATACATTACTCAATAACAATTGAAGAAATACAAGAAGAACTCACACGCTGACGCATCCCACACACAAAATTGGAGAGAATAATTTCAAAACGCACAAATCAACCCACATCAATCATAAAAGTAAACACAGACAACACATATATACAAAACAATATCAAAGAACTGATAACCAATGGAATCAGACTCTGGTACCAGAGGTTTGAGGTCGAAGAAACCAAAACACCGGTGATTGTTATCACGCAGTACTTTAACTGCCACGTTTTACGGGCATGTAGCGTCAGCATGCAAGTCCCTTCCAAGATGCGTAGGCTGCAGTGGTAACCATCTAACAGGCAACTGTCTAAAAGTAAATAGCACACCACTGTGCTGTAACTGTAATCAGCAATATACAGCCAATTATAAGGGCTGTTTAAAATATAAAGAAATCAAGACAAAAATATTTAATATAAACAACAACATAACACAACCAAGCACACAAGAAACACAGCAACAACCACGAAAACCACTCCTACCAACACCAGAAACACAAAACCAAATACAAAAACCACATATGCAAATTTAGTCAAACAACAACCTCAATAGATACAAACTAAGAGCACAGCACAAATTAATGAACAACAAAAAAGAAACAAAAAAAACCAAACACAAAATAAAGTACAAGAATCAAAACAAACAGAAGATAGTCCAATATTTGAGGCTATTAAAACCTTAGCCAAAGACGTTATAGTATAATATCAAAACCCAGAAAACAAAATAGACTTTTTCACACTGCTAATTAACATTACGAAAACTCACATGACACCACTAATCCCATTACTTATTCAAAAATTAATGGGCTCTATTCTCACCTAAACATTCACCATACAACACATAAACATCCAAGGTGGTCTTGTTTCCAAGAGGAACTAGATCAAAGCCTTAATTATAAATTCAAATCCAGATGTATTAGTAACAACCGTAACTATGCTATACAGACAAAATTCACTTAAATTTAATAATTACATAACAGTTAGAAAAGATCGAATAAATAAAAACGACCCAAAAAGGGGAATAGCTTTATTATATAAATCCACACTGTCAATAACACAATTAGAATTACAAAACAATAACGAAAATATTACAATAGACATAAATATAACAGATAATCAAACAATTCGCTGATTTTTCCAAGCCCGTTCCCTTGGCTGTGGTTTCGCTAGATAGTAGATTTATTGCTCCCCCAACTAATATATTGGAAACTAAAT
>NW_013666188.1:91724-93744 GCF_000517525.1 Limulus polyphemus | reverse complement strand
ATCTTGTTTTCTTGTGCCCAATAATGCATAATTTCATTTGATAAACACATTTAGATTGAATGGTAATTTATAATCAGTCACAAGAACGTCGAATCTGAATCACTTGAAAAAACACGGGGGTGCTTAACTAACAGATAATCAAACAATACAAATAGCAGGGATTTATTGCTCCCCCAACTAATATATTGGAAACTAAATTTTTAAACCAAGTAGTAGAACACAATCAGAAGTCAGTATAGATCCATATAGATATATAATATGTAACATTACTAAATTAAAAAGTAATATATGAAATGTACACTCATCCAGAGTTGGTACAAAAACTGCTCCCCCTCACCTTAACTCCACCAGCAGAACCTTGAGAGTCGTCATGTTTTTCTTTTTCAATTGGCTGCCATGGTTGTCTGCTCCATGTCCCGAGCTTTTATTAGGATTCTTTTAGTGTTGGTGGGCTTAACTTGTGAGTGGTGCACTTCTTCCTTGAGCCACTGCAGAGGCATAGCTTTCCATCACAGCTGGTTTTCCTCCCTGATAAGAAGGGCCAAGTTTCAGTTGCAACAACTATCTTCTGCTAATGCTGCTTGTAGGTAGAGATCTGATCTGACGTGAGCCATTTGTTAATATACCATAGGTGGATTTGTTGGGAGCTCCACCCTTGACTCTCTCCAGGACTAGTTCCAGGATGTCTTATCTGGAGATGCCTACCATCTGGAAGGTTGATCTTTATGCTGCCTCCTCTTTGGCTGGTACATCCAGTGGAAGCTTGAACTCTGTACAATCTATCACTGCCAGTGTGGGTTTCTCACTCACAAACGACTTTAGTACCAACCTGAAGTGAATTCTCCCATTTTTAATATATCAGTCAGCAATGCATTTTTATCCAGCAATATGTGTTTGCACAGACAAGACTACAGTTGATTATATACTATATGGTGTTTAGTCCTACAGCCTTAACTCTCTCAGGAGTGATCACTGCAGAAATAATAAAAATGCTGATCTCAAAATATCGCCTAGTAGAGCTGAACTAAGAAAACACGCTTAAATTCAACAGGTAATTTCAGTTTTTTTATCCAGTCAACAGTGTCACCTTGTGATCCTTGTTTCTCACAACATTGGTTGGCTGTTCCATTTAAACAACGTCATACTTCCAGGGTATAATATTATAATGTTAATCCTTGCAATCTGAATTCTATATATTAATGCAATATCCTTTAAGTCAGACTAGATACTAGATATACTTCCGCAGGGTCCCTGAAAGTATTCTGTTTCAAGAGTAAATAAAAACAAAATTAAGGGTAACAAATATTTGTATTTCTTGCTTTGAAGTTCGTACGTCATGCTGTCTTGTACCCTACAGATTGCATAATTATTTTCGTGATTCATGGCATGCACTTGTTTTACTGACGTCACGACTGTACAAATTGCAACAGTAAGCATTCTTTATGTGACGTCATTCTAGTGCTACTGACTGACTGACAGATAACACAATACTGTATAGTGATGGGAATGGATAAAATAGGATAACCTCTCCGGGTGGCCTTTGGTCCTTTTTCGAGTAAATGAGCTACTACAGAGAACATAAAACAAAGCAACTGTTACGTCTCCGTTCGTTAGTTAATTTTCCGTAAATTCGTTCCGACGAAACTTTAGCGACACAAGTCCTTTCTTAAATAAAACTGGTTTATTCTTTCCGAATACAACTTTACGATACACTTAATTTCAACAGTCGCTCTGTAACAAACCTATAATTCTCAACGAACTTCTCACGTGCTTAACAATATTTTCTCTGACTGCAGTTAACTTACTCATTACCCCTGCGTCGCTTCGTGGCCGGTCTTATATATACAAGACTACACTATATCTAGTAAATGCTATTTCCATACAGAAAGAGGTGGCGTGATACTAGTCACGTGACCTCGCTGACGCAACAACATTTACAGAACTTTAGACTCAGTCTTTCCATGGATATTGTTATAAAAGGAGACACTGTACAGTATTGTAAAGTTCTGATGACCTATTG
>NW_013666188.1:77242-90945 GCF_000517525.1 Limulus polyphemus | reverse complement strand
CAACTATAACAAAGCGATCTCAGGGGCTTTCTGGATCACGTGTTAGATTGAAACTGCATAAAAACAAATAAACGGATTTTTTGAAAAATTCCTATATCACTACAGCAAATAGAAAACATATGATATCATAATAGTACTTGAATAACATCTGCCAGATTCACGGTTTTCCCTCAGAAATGAGCTGCTTGGAAAACAGTGCCGTAGGTAGCAACTTATTTCAGGTATTTTTAATAGGTCTTGCGGATTTTTGGACTAGATTTAATGTTTTTTTTTTAATTAATGGTGAATACACAGTCACAAAAATATTTAAATTGAACTAATTATCCTTGGCTGCAACTTTCGCAGCCTGCCCTCTCGCTACAGATAAATTTTAGCGTGAAACTTCTGGAAAACAAGGAAATGAAGGATTTTGCCTCTTGAACTGGTATCTCATTACTTTTTTGGAGTGCCGACTTCCTTTTTACTAACTATACAGGATATACCAGCATTTGAGTAAAGAGGTCACAGTGTAATCTGTTTGCTGGTATGAAATTATTATGAAACTGGTTGGGCCTACAGAATTTTGTAATAAATTTGTTTCGCATAATGATCGACGTGTGGATGAACTGATTCTGAGGCTTCTCTAAATGTTTTTTTCAAGTATACTCTAGGTGCCTTATCTTATGAAAGCTTTTGATTTTTGTTGTTGCTGTTTTTGGCAAAATCAGTGACTAAAAGCCAATATCAGAATCAGTATTCAAGTCAGTAAGGGCAGATTTCTAATGTCTATAGCCTAAAATTGCCCAGTTTTTTCTTAACTGAAACCAAGCTCAATAGTCCTCTTATTGGTTTTGTTTGCTCAAGTGTTAAATTTAATATACATTTAATTCTGTATGTCAATGCCACCTCATTCTAGTCTCAAGAATGATAAAACAAATGACCTAAAACATTTTATAATTTCTATA
This sequence comes from Limulus polyphemus, assembly GCF_000517525.1. Taxonomy (NCBI): domain Eukaryota; kingdom Metazoa; phylum Arthropoda; class Merostomata; order Xiphosura; family Limulidae; genus Limulus; species Limulus polyphemus. The sequence goes on along the minus strand of NW_013666188.1, from coordinate 90,001 downwards.
CATATTATGACTCTTCTAAATTCTAGTTTGTATTTGAAAAATTTAATAGATTTACTACAGATTTTTGAGGGCGCTCTACGTGAAGATTGCAGATTTGATGTTATAAGGAGGCGTTCATTATTCACAGAGAGATGTGAACCTGTTCACAAAAATATAGCTTTTTCTGTGGTTTATGAGTGAGAAAACAAGGTCATGAACAATAATAGTAAATCTGGGTTTTCACTTTTGGTTCAATCTTGCTGTTACTCTCCATACGAAAGGGCTAGTTGAAACTTCTACAAGGCAAGATGGCTTTCGTGCAAACAGATGATTGTGTTTTTAATTTTATATTTAATTGCCCCACCCCTTACTTTCTACAAAAGGAAAAAAAAAGGAGGGTGTAACGTGAAAATGTGCTCGTCTCGAGATAAGACTGATGACGGTGCCAGGTCAGGAATTGCACCACGATAAGGTTATCATCTAGATTTTAAATGAGTGTAATTTTTGTTTTGAATTTGGTATCGATTATTTAGCTAACGTTTTATGGCCACTTAATCCTAATATTCAGTCGTTTTTATTTTATAATTTATATCACTTTAAATTTTATTTGTAATACCTGAATTTGAAGCAAATATTAATAATATACGTGATGCACTAATTAAGTAATTTTGGTACAGATTCAGTAACAATAATAATATACATCACTTACCAGACAATATACTCATTCTAGTTTCTACCCAGATGTATCCGAGTCTATTGCGACTATGCAACTGATACTGGACATGGTTGAAGCATGAAAACATGAAGTTTGAGATTATAGTTATACACAGTGTTTATAGATATACAGTATAGGAAAGAAAATATTATATGTGAAACCAGATTTTAAATTGCATTTTAGAAAAATATTCATAAATACTTAGCCCTTATATGATGGTTTTATGTATTGAAATAATGTTGCCATTTGGCTAGGTTTTGTTATTAATATGAATATACATACAATCAAACATTTTATTAATCATAAGTATGAATCCAGTCTGTCATTCCTTTCACTATTTATCACTGATATACTAATTTTGGTGAAATTCCACCCCTCATCCAGTGGTTAAATTGGGATTTTGAAAAAGGTGGAACTTTTTTTTTTTATGATCCACTTTGACATTCCGATTAGAAGACTAGGAACACTATCAGCTTGAACCCGCGAAAGGCAAAACTGTTCCAGGCCATTCTCCTCCAGTTTAACACTTGTGCTTAGCTGTAACCCTGCATCAACAATGACAAATCAGATGAAAAAACTATGCTTCTTAGTGACTGAGTTTAAAAGACAGCTCTAGACACTATACATATAAACTTCTATTAGCTTTATTAATAGAAAGATACTATTTCTCTAATGAGTTTTTTAAGTACTTCTAAGACTTTTCTTTAGTCATGCTGTTAAGTTGGTTCCTACCCACATTATATGTATGATCCTAATTATAATAACCTGAGTGAATTACTCTGCACTTATTCAGTTATTGTATAAAAGGTCACTTGCTAAATATTTGTACAACTGACCCAATTGATCCAAGTCATTCTATAATGCCTAAACATCCTCATTACATCTGTTAATACACTAGAGTTTAATGTAATCAGCACACATTACTACTTTAGTAATTATGCCTATATCGGTATCATTAATGTAAATAAGAAAGACGCAAGCATTAGCCCCAGAGGCACTCTACTAGTAACAAGGGTCCAGTTTAAATGTACTCCAGTAATAAAACCTTCTGCTTTCTCCCATCTGAACACCAAATAGTCCAGTTAACTAGTCTTTACCCAACCCCTACCATTGTTGATCGTTTATGTGGCAACTTATCAAAAGCTTTCTAAAAATCTAAGTATTTGAAGTCCACACCTGATGTCCAGATAAATAACATTCCTAAAAAAAATAACAGATTAGTAAGGCAAAATATCACTTTGGTGAATCCATGATACCGTATTTTACTATAAAACTGTAAAACTTCATTTTATAAGACTAGAATTTTACCTACTACAAAAGCAAGATTAGTTGGTCTATAATTTTTAGATCAACTGTTATAATCCCTTTTTAAGAATAGGATTAACATTAGCAACTCTCCAGTCCTTAGACATTTGCCCACTTTTTATTGATTTACCAAAGATGAAAGGGTGAGGCTTTTATCTCATATTCTGTAAAATCCTGGGGAAAAACCTTGTACAGTCTTGGTGCCTTGTTTATCTTTAATCTCTTACATCTTTCTATTTACAGCCAGAGGATTAATATTTACATGTTTTAGATCAATTCTAAAATTGCCTAGGCTCCTCAGTATGGTTATGAATATTGCTAATATCTTCTCTTTTAAAAACCGAAGAAGAAAATATTTAAAAGCTGATACTTTCTTTAAGGAATCTATCTCCATTTTATCATCTTGCTTACCTTTAATATACTTAAAATCCTAAATGTTAAATTAACATTAACAGCCTTTTAGGATTTAATTTCGTTTTTATCCATACTCCTAGTTTCCTATTGATGTATAAATCTTCCAGTATATGTGCTTTAAACTTAAGCTATTTATCTTTTTTTTTTTTCTCCTTTATGTCTTTAGTAAGCCAATTAGGTTTGATCTTTTTCCCTTTTTAGGAACATGTCTATGTTGAATTAAAAGCAACACCTTTTAACTCACCCCAATCTATTAATGATGCTTTTTGTCTTATGGCTTTAAAATTAGCTTTCTGAAACTTAGGGATTTTTTTATTTATTTTTATCTTAATGTATAGCAAAACATAAAATTTAATTATGCATTTCTCACTGTTTCAAATGGTCCCCCACTTCAACTCTTGCAGCTATATTGTTATTAATGGTTTAACAATATATCTAAACTGGTATACATGCCCCATGGTTGAGTCACTGACCACTTGGTATATAAGACCATCCTGAATCACTTAAAGAAATAATCTCTGTTCCTCAGGATTCGACTCATATGATACCAATCACTATGTCTAAAGTTAGTTTACCGTAGTTATCAAAACAGTTGTTATTAGTAACAACCTTGATCTCACTGACCTCAGTGTCTGATTATGTGGCCTATAATAATTGCCAGTTAAAAATTTCTATCCTTATAACCCTTCATTGTACACCTATACCACTTATAGATTGAACTTCTTGACTACCATTTTTTGTTTTCAATCTCAAAAGGCTGCAGTTAACACCCTGTATTAAGAGTCTCCTCACTCCTCTTAACTCCTTCTGTGTCTTTTTTTTTATATATGAACTCAAAACAAATCAGTTTTTTTTATTTCACTTTTTGATAGCTGATGCTTTCATGTTAATGAAATAAAGGTCCTTTTATGGTCTGTTATTATATTTCTGCACAAAATATACTCAATAAATATATGTAACATATCTGGATTTACACATGTATATTACTTCAATAAAACTACAGTAAATAATAGCAGTGCTTTTCTTCAGTGTTTATGATACATAATTCAGAATAAATCCAATAGAGATCAGCACAAACAGCATTTCCAATGCCATCTAACAAACATTGATTGTAATTAAAAGTACAATGAGAAATGGTTTGCACAAATTAACTTTAGCAATTATTTTTGAAACATGGAAGGTGCCCAACTTATCTTGGACAAATCACAGAAGGGGTTAAAAAATCTTATCAGTATTAGATAACTTGTAACCTGGAATTTTGGAACAATTCCTGTTGTTAATGTTTCCCAAGTCTATCCAAGTTTCACTAATTCTCATTATTATCAGTCTTCCATTTCATCTGGAGCCCTGAACTCGTCCATTTTGTTTCTAACGTTGTGAGTTGGCACAGTAATTCCTTCATTTTTTGTTAATTATTATGTTCATATTTGATGTACCCTTTCCTCTGTCATTAGTTGAGCTGTCTCGTAGTTTTGTTTATGTGTGATGCCAATTCATACATCATTGGAGTTAACTGTAACACTACTGTTTAAAGAGAAACAAAATGACTAATGTTGTTAGTGCTGAGATCATTCTCATGGTAACTAGATTCATGTAAATCGTTGATTGTTATTTGTAAATAAGTGTTTCTATGATAGTATGGAAATCATTCTGTCGCACTATGTAAATAAATTGATGTTTTTTTCAGTGGCCAGTAATTGTTTGATGCTGAGTTGTAATCTTATTATCTTGTAACAAATATGGAGACTACATAAGCCAGATGCTCAGGAATGTGCAATATGCATTAACAAATGCAAGATATTTCAGTAACCTGGATTTGCCATCTTGTTATCGACAAATTTTGGTAAACCATGAAACAGATAAAAAACAAAAAAAACGCATTTATTACAAATGACATCCTCTACCAATTTAAAGTTGTGCCTTTTGGGGTTAACAAATTTTCCAGCTACTCTTCAAAATCTCAAGAATAAAGTATTAGAAGTAAGAAATGATGTTTGTTGTGAGGTGTACTTAGATGGTATAGTGATATTCTCATCAACTTCAGAACAGCATTTAAGAGACCTTGAACTTGTATCTTGTAGAATTCATAAAGCAAAATTAACCATCAAAAGTTCATAAAAATGAATTTTTAAATCCAAAGTGTGTTATCTGGATTTTAAGATAACACCTGAAGGTAAATCTATGCAACTTCTGGAATAGTTAAAGCTGTGGAGAATTTTCCAACACCAAAGAACTTTAAAGAACTGAGTACTTTCTTGATAATGTTCATTTGGTACAATAAATTTATATGAAGATTTTCCACAATTGCTGAGCCTTTATCAGTACAAAGTAAAAAAAGTCAATATAGTTGGACTTTAGGTTGTGAAGATGCTTTCCTAAAATTAAAGCAAGATTTAATACCAGCTCCAGTGTTATGTATAGCTTTCTCGGAGAGATGAACAGAATTATTTCCTAAAGATACTTCATCAGTTGAACTAGATGCTGTTATATGCCCAAAAAGTGTGATTGCATATCCAAAAAGAACACTCAATTCAGCTGAAATGAATTATAGGATGTTTAGCTGTTGTTTGGGTTGTAGAAAATTTTTTAAATATACTTGGATGGCAAAGAATTCACAGTGGTCACACTCAAGTTGTGCTTTTCTAATGTGGCTGCAGAGCAATTCAAGATTAACTGATCTATAGGAAAGAACATGACCAATTATCCAATTAGCATTAAAGACAGACAATAATTAGCTATAGAAAAGTCACTAGATAAGGACTACAAACACATATATCCTTATTTGAAAACTGAAGACTTACCGATGGATCCTGCATTAGCTACAGAAACAACTGGCAAATCACAGCATTATGTTTTAAATAATGGTGTATTATACAAGAAGTTCTAGATAATGGTTAATTTAGAACTGTTATGCCTAAAACACTAAGACTTGTAGTATTAGCTGAATTTCAGGAACATCCAACTGCTGGTCATTTAAAAATAAGGAAAAACAACAGATAAAATAGTAAAACAGTTACATTGACCTAGAATAACAAAATACATTGAAGTTATGTTTTCTCTTGTCATGTGTGCCAGGCTACGAAGTTCAATCAAAAAACACATGCAGGACTAAAGGAACTGAACTAGTATGAGAACAAAAAGATTCTAGAAGAGGTGCTATACAGGGTAAGTAACTATACTAATGAACTTGGGATGCTACAACTGTCAATACTCAACCAAATGTGATTCGAAGAGAGCCACAACCAAACCATTGCATCTTGTGTGACAACCTTCTGCCAAGAAGAGATGCGTGTAATGTTTCTTTTGCTTCTATATTGTGCTGATAAACTAAATCAGGGCCATAACTTTGAATAAACTAAACTTTATTATTGTAAGGTTATCATAATTGCACTGTATCTTGTGTCTAGTGCAGGTTGAGTGATAAAGTAGAATATATAAGAAATCTGGGACTTGTAGGATTAAATTCATCATATCTTTAGACAAAGGAAAGTGGTGTATGGTGGTATTCTTTTTTTAAAGTTATCATTATGTTCATATATTTTACTTATCTTTTCCTCTGCTGTTTGGTTAAGTTGGTTTATCTAAGATACCAACTCATACCTTTTTAGATTTAATTATAACCCTACTCAAGCCTGTATGCAGAATGTTTCAAAGGGGGGTTCTAATTTGTGAGATCAAAAGACAACACGTATTGGGGGGAAGCACAATCAGCATGTAAAGCATACTAATGCTGTGGGGGTCTGGGGGCATGTGATTATTTCAAGCCAAAAAATGCTATTGCTTTATCAGAAGAATGTAGACTATATAGAAAATGTTAAATACCATAAGCAGCTGTGCTATAACTATATAAGCATAATTGTTTTACATCACAAAAATAGAAGGTTTGGCCAAACTCCCTCAAATCCTCCCAGTGAGAAAAAATGACTGACTGGGTGGCATTGATGTCTTTTTTTTGTGTGTGTGGTAGCTGTGGTCATGTTAGTGAGTTGGCTCTTATATGTATATCAATATGTCAATAAGGGTTGCTATGATCTTATGGAAATCAGTCTGTCACACTATATAAAGAAGGTGATAATATATTTCTCCAAAGCCAATAATTGTTCTGTAATCTCATCATTTTTTAACAAGTAAAAGTATAAAGACTGCCTAATCCAAGTGCTCAAGAATGTGGGGTTTTAGACTAGATATGTATTAAACTTGGTTAGAAATCAGAAGCTGAGAGTTATAATTAATGAGAGAATTTGAAAGTGTTGTATTATTAAGCATATTTTTTGATAGTTGGTTTTTTTTTGTCTTTCTGGTTCTTTTTCCTAATTTCTTGTGTTGAGGTTATATTGTTGAGACAGATGTTTAGAGTTCAGAATTGTCATTTATGAAAGTTTGGACCTGTCATTTTCAAATTGCAAGTTTCATTCTGTTCAACTTGTGAAATTTCTAACAAATACTTTTTTAAAGCATCCTGATATCAATTTTTTGCTAATTCTTAGTGTAGAATAAAATATTTTACTGTTAGAATAATATAACTAAGCCTATTTTTGAATATATTGTATTTATCTTTCTGGCATTCTTATCGTTAAAATTAGTATTTAAGTTATTAGATAAAATGGCTGTTATGCAACTTAAAAATAATAATAGTCTTGTTTTTAAACCAATTAATGAAATTAATAATATAATCACATCAGTCAAAGACAAAGTAATAAATTTAGATAAATCTAGCATTTATGAAGCTGCTGTGATTGTAATATGAAATACACTGGACAACTGAAAAGAAACAAAAAAATTAGAATAAATGAACATACAGCTTGTATAAGTTAAATAAAACACCTACTTAAGCCTTAGCTGAACATGTTAACAAAACAGGTCATAATGTGATGAACAGTAGTATTGTATGAAAGGCCTCATCAGCACTGGATATGGGAAATATAGCGTGGTTGACATATTAATATATATTCTTATTTGTTTCACTCATAAGTTCTTAGAATTATTTGGTTGAATAGTAAAATCATATGTGAAACAAAAATAAATTGCTATGAATATTTGTAAGTTCATTGGAATAAAATTATATAGGCAAAAAAGGAATGGCTTTAAGTAGAAACAATGGCTGAGGAAATAAATATCTACATAATTGGTTAAATTTCGTAACTTCCCACACTTTCTTGTTACTTGAATCCTGAACACTGTAACTTATGTCATAATGTTATTACAATAAAAGTACTTTGCACTCAGTGTTACTTCACTTATGAAGATGGTGCTGTAAGAACAATAAAACATAGTCAGTTTTAAAATTCTAATAACATTTGTTGTTATGCGTTAAGTTGTCTTATATTTTATGTTGTTTAACTTATGCTCTAAATCTCCTATTTCCAATTTTACCATTGCCATAGCTATCCTATCAATTGGTTTAGTCCTAAATTACCGAGCTCCATCACCACTGTGTAGGTTTAATTTCAGCCAAAAATATTGTTAACAGTGAGGGTATCCAACTGATGAAATAATGCATTCTAACCTTTATAAGTAAGAACATAAGAAAATTGTATTTAATTAGGTATGCTCATTACCAAGCTGATTACCAGCCAATCTTTATTATATAATTCACATTTCCCATAAAACTTTTCCACAGGTCCAACCAGCACACTTTTTGCTCTAAGTATATCCCTGATAATCTTTCATTGAAGCCTCAGATCGTGTTACGTAATCCATTCTTGCATCTAGATCAAAGGGAACACTCCTCAAAGGACCAAACATCTATTTCTATTCATAAGCCTCTGAAGGAGTTTTTTATGCCTTTTAACAGATGTTTTGATCTACAATTTCGAATATCAGGCATGTGGTGATGTACAGAGCAACACTTAGTATTTTATATTATATTAATTACTGGATTCATAAGCTAGGTATTCATTTTAAAAGGCTTAAAAAGTAAGTTATGTGTTATACTACCTTGGGAAGAGACAGAAATAAAAAAAAATTTCATTCACCACAAACCCAATTGTGGAATACAGGTTTATAATCGAAGGTTTTCATGCTTTGGTTTCTACACTTAGGGTCATTGTAAATGGAAAACACATTGCGTACAATTTTTATGGAAAGAGCATAAGCTAAGGCCATTATTAATATTGATGAAAAATTTAAATTGATTAGATAGTACAAATTTGCAATCTTTCATTAAATTAACTCCGTATTATCGGTATTTATTGTTTTAGTTGATTTTTTTGTATTTTTGGTATATATATTAAATGTTAAAAAATAATACATTAAGTTAGTATATGTTCTTTTGCTTTGGCTGTGTTGATACTGTACATGCAAGAGCCTAGTACTCAGATTTCAAAGTGACATGAGAGTATGTAAAATAAGGTTTTTATTTTCTTGAATCTTTTTGCAGTGGTACTAATTAAATTATTGAAATTGTCTTCTGTTACATGTAGATTAGAATAAAATTTTATTTTGATGACAGTTGCAGTCCTCTCCTTACATAACTCAGTTTCTAGTTTTCAACCATAAACAAATTATGAAAGCCAATAGTATCAAGATGCTAATAAATAATGCATTTTTCATATAAAAGTAGATCATGCAATACATCATTTTGAACAATGTGCAAGAATTTTAAAAAGATGCACAACATTACTGAATAAATACACTAGTTTACCAAAATGAACCTTCTTCCCTTATTCCAGAACACAAAATATTATTCCTTCTGTATGTAGTTTGGTATACATAAAAGTTTTATTTTTTAATAATGACTTTCTAATGTAGTAAAATAATTATATAAAATATTTTGCAATGATCATATGATGATTCAGCACATGGGAGGCATTATAGTCATGCACTAACATTTATTAAACAGACTTTGTATCTTACAAAAAAATATTGCTTGGGGTATGCAAGTCTTGTCATTTATTATGAATGAGTGTATGTTACTGTAGTGAAATTAATCTGAGTTAAATGAGATGGGTTTTACTGTAGTGAAGTTAATCTGAGTTTCTTAAAATGCATTTTGCTGTTGTGAAATTTAATCCAGACTGTATAAGCTGTGTTTTATGCATCTGGATATTGTAAAATGCATTTTACTGTTGTGAAATTTAATCTGGGCTGTATAAGCTATGTTTTAATGTTGTGAAAGTTAATCTCAGCTATATATAATGTGTTTTACTGTAGTGAAATTTAATCTAGGCTGTATAAAATGTGTTTTACTGTTGTAAAATTAATCTGGGCTGTATAAAATATGTTTTACTGTTGTGAAGTTAATCTGGGTATATAACATGTTTTACTCTAGTGAACTTAATCTGGGCTGTATAAGACTGTTGTACTCTAGTGAGCTTAATCTGGGTTGCATAAGATGGTTATTGTAGTGAAATTAATCTGATTTGTGTAAGATGTGCTTTACTGTAGTGAAATTTAATCTGTTATATAAGACATTTTACTGTAGTGAAATTAACCTTGGTTGCATAAGATGGTTACTGTTGTGAATATAATTTGGGTATTCGATGACGAGGAACCCACTTTGAGACTAATAATGGCTGGAGACTGCTTGAATGGGTAATGAAGAAAAACTTCAATATAAGTTCAACATAACAGCAAATGTACAACGTTTCGACAAGGTTTTGTCAGGCGTACCTGATGAATGTGTTCAGATGTTTTTTGCTTTTGGTACTTTTTATGTGCTTCGCACTTGTAAATTTAATAGTTTCAATTCCAAAGTGGAATTTCTTCATTTATTTTTTTTCATTATATTGAAGACACCTTTTACTTTCACTAAATTTCCCAGACTTTATTTTTTCCTCTCACATTTGCATTTGTCTATCAAATATTTTTGTTTGATTCATATTTCTGAGATTAATTCTGAGGTTTATGTGACCACTTTGAGTATCATACCTCCTGCAAGCACTATTTCACTGGCTGCAGGTGAGGGTGACCCTTCGTTGTACTTATCAGCAATTATCTGCTGAGAGATTGATGGTTATATGTGTCAACCACCTTCTCCTGAACTTGCCCCACTTCCTCCTGTACAAGTTAAACATGTTTGGGCCAATGAAGATTTTGATAGCCTTTTCCCACCACCAGACATGATTTCTCAGGTATGGGATGATTTATCCATATCGCCGATTTTCTATGATCCCCATTCTTCTTTGTTGTATGATAGGTCATTCCTCTCCATATTTAGTTTCCCACCCTCCCTAGATATTAAGGTTCATGCTGAGCACTTGTTTCACAATTGTTTGAGGATGCCAGCATGTCTTGCCCTCCATGGGCTTTGGATCAGTTTGCTTTGGTTTATCATCAAGCTGACTCTCTGTTTCTCGACTCTCAGCAGTTGTGGTGTATTTTACCTGTGCATTTATCCAATGGCCAGTTTCAGGCCTTTGTCTTACCCTTACTTCATTTCTATGGTATTTATCTACCATCCTTCTCCTTTCCGAGGCGATACACCGAGATCCTGAGGGTTTTTCAAGTGACAGCCTCTCCCTTATTACTTCCACATTGGCTTGTTTGTCGTCTTCGGCTCTTGCTTTACACACATGTTTTCTCTGTTATGAGATCTTCTGGGTTGCATTGCGGCCTTGTCACAGCTTCTTTGTGGTTCTGGTCAATTTCAGTTTTGAGGGAGATGGTTTACATTATGTAGATATCTTTTAGATAATGGATGTTGGGTTCCCAGATTGAGCTATCATATTCATATGTGCCCCATTCCTGAGTTAAGGGGTACTAGATTCCCTCCTGTCTCATGAACTTGAGGTGATAATGGTATTATTTTCTTTCCTACCCCCACATGGATGTCGGTACCCGGTGGCCAGGTTTTGGATTGCAGTTGATTTACCAATGGTATGATCCTCAAGCTAACCTTGCATGAATGTTGGTTCCCAGCAGCTGGGTTTTGGATGTAGTTGACTTCCGTGTATGGTCCATCATGCCCTAGATGCTCTACAGCTAGGGGAACATCCTTTTCACTCTCACCCACATTCATGTAATCTATGGTATTGAGATTCATTTATTGTGTGGTATGGATTGCTATTTTCTGCCCACTTCTGTGTCACCTTTTTCCACAATGGGCAAATAGTATACATGGTACAGAAGTGGTGCAGTCTCCCAAGTATAATCCTCTAATGCAAGGACCTCCTCTTTTAGGTTGTCCTTCAGATGCTTTCGAAGGATGCTTCTTTCTTTCCCTGGCACTGGTACCTCTACCAATTCAATGTGGGATTCTAGCTATTTATGTGAGAGGAGGTAATGTACTGTTATAAATTTCCTATATTGAAAATGTATTTTTGATAGGCACTTATCTCTTCTCACACTCCCCACTGAAAACAGGTGATTCCATTTTCTCCCAAAACTCGAAGTGATAGTTCGGTAGAACCGAATAGAGGTAGTCACATACATCAGGAGGGTGTGTGGTACTCCTATTGGTGGAGAGTTGTTGCATGATGGTTTACATGTGAGACACAGTTGAAATATGTTGAAAGTAGGGTACGTGGGAGCTCAAGGCTTGTGGCATGCAAAAATGTTTCTGTTTGTATTGATCTCCTAACATGCTTCACTAAATGTTGACTGTGATACCATTCTTCTATCTGTCATTAAACTATCATTGTTTGTTGCCAACAGTTTGAATTTGGATATATCTGCAAATATAATAATCCTTCAGCTTTGTTCATCCCATTGTTTGAAGTCTGATGTCCATTTCAGCCAATTGGTTATCTCTCCTGAGCAGTGTTTTTGAGCAGCTACACAACTATTCAGGCCACTTTGTTATAATGCGTATTTTGCTGTTCTGGAGGTAACGTTCACACAGTTACTTACAGTAATGTCATTGGTAAGATCTGCTCTTGGTTCTTGTGTGTCATGTAAAGAGTTACTTAACATCACTTTTGAAGAGTTTGAGTTTTGTATCTTGACTGCTTATATTATCAAAAGCACTTGTTTCATGTATGTTTTTGAGAGTTTCAGTACAACTCCTACTGAAACATGAAAATTTGCCTCTATCTTTCACATAGAGTAGCCATCACCAGCCAAAATTTTAATTCCTACGTGTTTGTTGTGTGGCATTTCTGTCCTGGGAGCCACGAGTACATTCATCACACTGCTGGGAAATAGTATGATTGCCTGTACTACTGTAGAAATTATGCTACTATGGTACTGTGCTGGGAAATAGTATGATTGCCTGTACTACAGTAGGAATTATGCTACTATGGCACCGTGCTGGGAAATAGTATGATTGCCTGTACTACTGTAGGAATTATGCTACTATGGTACTGTGCTGGGAAATAGTATGATTGCCTGTACTACTGTAGGAATTATGCTACTATGGTACTGTGCTGGGAAATAGTATGATTGCCTGTACTACTGTAGGAATTATG
>NW_013666188.1:71864-76384 GCF_000517525.1 Limulus polyphemus | reverse complement strand
ATGTTGAATATTTGCATTCTCTGTAGTTTATTAGTTCAAAATGAGAGACTATAAGCGCGTTGGTTTCTGTTGCCATGGTTTTAAAGTATAGTGAAAGAAGATTAAGTGTTGGTGCAGTTCGTCGACTTACAAAACTGTGCTTAAATATAATTTCTATGTCTTCAATTGTGATAGTTTGATGCTATTTTTTGTAAGATGGATATCAGTCAAAGGAAATGAGTGCGTTTAACCACTGGCAACGACCATGCAATAGAAATTAAATATAATCTTCGTGTTTTCAAGTTTATTGATAAAAATCGTAGTTCATTAGAAGCGGACCGGGGATTCACCTCATACACAGGTTTTTAAGACTGTTAATTATACAATTGACTTGTGTTCCTGATCGTAGTTGCTGTATTTTAGCAGGCAACTAGGCGTGTTCAGTTTCCTCGACTAGTGGTTTGTTTCAGCTTTGGTCCGATTGTGATAAGAAGGCTTCCGGTACCAGGCTGCTCTTATCGCGGAACTAGCGGACGCAGCTACGGAAGTGTATGATGAGGTTTGGGAGTGCGGCGCCGCTTCCCGTTGAAGCTACACCACCTGCACGTGTTTCTTGTCTTACTCGGAGTATCGTTGGACTACATGTAGTGGTGAGATTCTGTGAAGCTTAGTAAGCACCCGTCTTTCTTTAGCACGGAAAGAGTATATATACAAGATGGGCCAACTCGAACAGACAAACGGATCATTGCTGGTGTCATGTAGAGCCTACAGAGAAAAACGCTACGTAGTTTTCAGAAATTAACGCTTCTGTCTTGATGTTGAGAGATTGCACTCAGAATACTTTTCTGTAAATGACTTCAGCATAATTGATATTAGTGAATACCCTCTGAAGCCATGGTTATGGAGAGGTAGGTTTGTTTTATGTAATATCGTTGTATACTTTTCACACACATAAGATGAATTGTTTATTATAAATGTTTTGAGCTCACTTTATAGCAGGTCTGGTGCTATTTTTCCATTCTATACAAGTTATCGATCTGCCCTTTTCCTCCATTTTACTCTCATTTGTGCATCAGAACTAAGATTATAAATCAAATTCATTTATTTGCTCATTACATTTTGAGGAAATGTTAAAATAACTGTTAAAATGTTACTACTGTGCCAGTTCGAAAGTTTAAAGTTACAGATACTGCTTTGGTGCAACAGTTTGCTTCATCAAGAGAGTGTACATTGTATGGCACGTATATACACACACACAAGTATGGATTTAAGTCTAGTTCTTTTGTGAAAACCATTGTTTCTACCTTTCTTGTTGGCCTATACTACCAGGAGAAGCACAATTTCCACGAGTTTGCGCAGAACAACTTTAGTATTACTTGGGTCTTTCAATTGCAACAATCTAAAGAAATGCTCGATGATGCCGACTTCAGATATCTCTGTATATAATCATCATCTGGCATGTGTGGCTACATCTGGAGTAAAGTTAAACAAAACCAAGTAATACTTGTCATTTCTAGCATTGTTACGATAAGTCTGTACAATTATTGTATCAGCTCATTCTGGATGTCTTTTTTCCCAGAGAGCATATGGGTTTCTTGTGTGGTAATTTTTCTAAGTTGTTATTCATGACAGCATGAAATTGGCTTTCACCAAAAGCAGTATTTTGATTTCCATTAACTCTTTTTACCAACTTGAAAGTATACTCCACTCCTTGTTTAATCAGGTACAAATCTTGTTTGTTTTATTTTCAGTTGAGATTCTAATCATTTCCACCGTTAAAGTGCTTCCAGATGATTTGCTGACTTTTGAATGTTGACCTACAAGTGCTAACAAATGTTTCCAGGTCTTTGTCCTGTTTGATGACTGAAAAGTTAACTGCCATTACACAGTGCCGAAAATCTTGCAGAAAACAAAAACATTGAAACACTTGTGACCAAATTCTGAACCTATTGTCTTAGTACTTCTCCATTGACAAGACGTCTTGTGTAATAACTTGGTATAAGGGAGTTTAAATTACTGGTACATAATAAGTGTTTACTATAGTGTTAAAATTACTCATATTTGATACCTATCCTAGTGATTACTGTGAAGTTTAGATTACTTGCAGGAGTTAAGTATTCTGATTGTTACTATGGGGTACCTAAGGAGTACCTTGGTGGTTATTATGGAGTTCAGATTACCTGTAGGTGGTTATCACGGAGTTTCAATTATTGGTACGAGATAAGTATCCTAGTGATTACTGTGGAGTTTAAGTTATTGGTACATAATGGGTATCCTGGTGGTTAATGTTGGTAGAATGAATGTTACACGGTACAAGTAAACCACTCAGAGCGATTTTCTTTATGTAGGTAATTTACCATGAAAGAGAATTTCCGACTATTTTGGAAACTCGCCTTGTTTTCCTGGTTGAATTTTCAGTTATTAACACCTCACATCTCCAACTTTGATGCAGTTAATAACTTCACTTTGTTTCTGAATGGTGAACAATAAAAGTGGGAAAAACAAATGTTACACAAATATTTTAAATTGTTCTAAAATATTAAAAATAATTATATACAAAAGCCAAAATTGTGTCAGCATTAAAAATCAACAGAGGTGAATGATAATAAAATGCTTAGTTTTTGGTGCCTAATGTACTTCGACATTAGTTCAATGAGTAGGTAAATTATCATATGATGTATTCTGCTCTTTCTGTATTACAAAGTCTTAAGAATGGGTCAGATTAACATATACTAAAATATACTATGTTTATAAAAAGTTTTAGGTGAAAGTCGTTTGTTTTAGTGTAAAAAATTACAATTGAGATTGTCAGAGTTCAATACTACTACACAACTGAACACACAAATGGTGCCATCTAGCTTCACGACGTTAAATAAACAGCATTTAATATTTGTAGCTGTTTACCGTATGGGAAGCTAGGATTTAAAATATCGCTTAAAACTGTACAATGTTCATATAATTTAGAGCGGTACTATCTCCTCTTTGATAGACTTTCATCAAGATATAATTGTTTAGTTTCATTTCATTTTTACGCTAGCTAAAATAGTGCTTTTGAACACGCTCTATGATTAACTTTCACCTGATAGTTACCACAAATCAAGTGGGTTAGGCTGACTAGACATGCTGTGCAAAAATGAAAGATACAGCAAATCCTCTTTATTTCACTTCTTGTATTTTATACTTTATAAAAATGCTCTCTGTTTCATGGTCGAAAAAAGATGTAAACCCCTCTTCCCAAATTGTTTATACGATGAAAAGTGCTGAAACATCTGTTTACACAGCTTACTTCAGAAATGGACCTGGTGGTTAGGGCGCTCGACAATTTGCCGTTTGCGGGTCACATATTTGAATCCTGTTACCGAACAAGCTCGCTGTTTCAGCCGCGACGGCCGATCTCACTTTTCGTTGGTAAGAGAAGCCCGAGAGTTGACGGTGGGTAGTGTTGACTTGGTTGCCTTCCCTCTGGTTTATCACTTCTAAATTAGAGACTGCTAACGCAGACAGCACTCGAGTAGCTTTGCGCAAAATTCAACAAAGCTTTAGAAATTTTGAAAAAAAAAGTTGTTTATCAGTAGTTCTCATATCCATGTGTTTCGGTCGATAAGTATAACTGAATCGTGCGTCACCCGATAACAACATAGCGTGTTTCAAAACTGTACATAGCAATGAATATTAAGTTTTCTGTTATATACACGACCCATATCTAGTCTATGAATATATTTATATTGTGCATCAAATGTTGCGATGTCTATTTACAGTTGTGACAATCTTGAAGTTTGATGCATATATTTAAAGTTTCTAAATACGTGTATCACTAATGCAACAATAGTTATGTTTGAATTTCGACAATACTGTTTCATATGTAACATTTCTCGATTAAAGTGTAGCAATATATTTGCTTCAGAATGTTCGGATGTAACAATATGCTGTAGCAAAACACTCATTTTTTATTTATTTTTATTTTTTGGTGGTGGTGTTCTTGGGGCGTTCGAGAAATTTTGTTAAATTTCACGATACACTTGTTTACAAATTTACCCCATATTGTTTGCACCCCACCTCGAGCCATAATCTGTAATTTGTGGTGTTTAAATCGTTTTTATGGTTCTCCGGAACAGCAGAATAATACTGTAAATACTACATGACTGTAATGAGAGTGTTACAACACACACAATAATATAACTTGGGAAAACGGGTATCTGTCTGTCGGAGTTGGACTTAGCCAATTTTTTCTCACGGTCAGCCCTTATGTTACGGTCATTCTACCGAAGGTGTATATATTGAAAGTGCTGTTTAAACAACTCTGTTAATATGAATTCGATAGCCCTTAGTTTTAGACCGTGGCTTGAAATACCATAGATTTATATATTTTGTCAAATTGCGACACATTCCATTTACAGAATATTATCATTTGAGAAAACTGATATCTATCCGCCCTTTTCGTATGATATGGAAAAGTAAAATAAAAAAGGTACCGTGTTTTTCGGAATATAAGACGCACCTTTATTTTGAAGACAAAGTTTTGGGGAAAAAAACTACAGTCG
>NW_013666188.1:58153-71656 GCF_000517525.1 Limulus polyphemus | reverse complement strand
TTTAGTTTGGTTCAAAACCTACAAAATCTTCATTGCTTTCACTGTAATTTATTTTTTCATTATTTAGGGAGCATTATAAATAGTTATGTTTTTAAAAGAAAAAAAACACTACTATTGTTATAAATAACACATTAAATTGAACTAAACTGTGCATGCCTATTTAAATATATTTACACATGGCTTGTGTATATCGTATATATAAATATATATTATTCATACCTTCGGTGTCTGGGACGCAAGCAGATTTTGACATCAAATTTTGGGGTAAAAAAGTGCGTCTTATACACCGAAAAATACGGTATATATATGTATAGGTGTAAAGACTTAGTAAGAGCGACTTTTATGGATGCGTGTTAATTTTTGCGTGTATGTATTGTTAAAATTTAACAAAGTCTACTGCACAATTTTAAACCATAATTTTCATGTGATGCTATAGCATCAAAAAATTATTTTTTTAAAAGCCCGCTTTCAGACTACTGTTTGCTGCTGTTTTTGCTATCAAAAATGTTACATTTTTATATTTCAAAGAAAATGCATGTGCAATAAGCATGTTCGAACCTGCTTTTTTTTGAGTTTCGAATATATTTGCTGGTTAATTTCCTGAAATGTTTATAAATCCTATATTTTGTTGAGTCCTGAGAATTTGCCAAAAAATGTATAACTAATTCAAACTTTTGATGTTATAAAAGTATTTCTGCTGTTAACAAATGCGTATACAGGGATGGCTAATTAAAACCTTTTGGGGTGGGGTGGGTAGTCACAGTACCAACACTGCTGGAGGTGGTTTTACCTTTAAAATATCTTTTAGGAAGAATATCTTAGTGGTCAAATATCCTATTTTGTGTGGTTAGGTAAAAATGAGAATTGAGTGAACTGTTACAACTTTATGTATTTTGTCGGTTTTTCGACACGTTCTACTAATTAAACATAGTATCGTCATTTAAATATCGTCCTTTTTTAAATGTTATGATGGTTATTAAGCTAAATACACGAATCACAGGAAAGTTAGACTGTTCATATGGTAGAAAAAAGTGTTTAAGACTACTTACGGCATTGATTAATCGGATATCTTGATTCTGTGCTTCATTAATTTTATCTTATTTAAAATAATTAAAACACGAATAACGTATTAAATGTTACTAGTTGAGAAATTAAATGTATTATGTACGTTACAGTTACCCAAGTAGTAATGGAAAGCAAGGCTAAGATTTTAGAAAATGAAGTATGTAAGGGTTCAAGTAGCAGAAATAATAAGATTCAAGCACCAAAACATCTTCAAACATACGTTCGTAGATTTACTGTTAGCAGGCCACTGCTTTCTAAGTTACCTCTGTTGCACACTACAGTTACAATATATTTTTATGGCCTGCCTGGTCATTAGGTCATTCGACTGTAATCTGAGTGTCGCGAGTTCGAATACCACCATTGAACACGCTCGCCGTGAGGGCGCTATAAAGTGACGATCTATCACACTATTCGTTGGTAAGAAAGTAGCCAAAGAGTTGGCGGTGGGTGTTGTTGACTATCTGCCTTCCCAGTAGTCTATCGCATTTACATTAGGGACGGCTAGCGCAGATAGCCCTCGAGTAGCTTTTCGCGAAATTCAATAAACAAACAACCAGTACATTTAGAATAAATATGCTTGTGATTAAGATGCTTATATTTTCTTTATAAGTTCGGCTCACACACTGGTAGGCTAACAGTACTTCGATAGAAGTGAGACAACCATTCACTGGCGTGTGTAGGAAAAGTAATTTTATAGAACACGACCCCCGACCCATTCAGTTTTTGTACAAGGGGCGGAAAGCTGGTTTCTATGTCTTGTGTGTGAAACGAGAGAAAAAGTAGTGCCAGTATCTTGCTGATAAAAATATGGTTGTCGAAAAGAACAAGGAAAAACTGATTAAAATGTAATGTTAGCAAGGATGTTGTTCCATTTCCCCCAATAAACTATGGCTTATAGGGGGGGGGGCGAAGTTCATACAAGATACTATCAACACGATATCTAGGTTTAACTGCATGCATGCCCCATAGATTTATTACTATTAAGAGGGGGTAAATCTATAGCTTACCACAAAGATATTGACAGTACGATATCTAGGCGTAACTATTTGCACATATTTGCGTAACAATACGTTAGGTTACAGCTGAATATTATAATTTAGGACTATATCAATAAAATACATATCACCACAAGTTGTGAACAAATTTTATTTTTAATTTAAAATAATAACAACAATGAAGCCCCCGCATACACTTAGCTAACAGTATTTCCGAGTCTAATATCATTGTGACGATCTTAACTGCCTGACGAAAGGCATCTGCTCGAAACGTCGCACAAAATAAACTAGAAAAAGTTTTCATTTAGACGTGTCAGTTTATTCTTTATTATCATTTAACAGTATTACAATATATATTTCTTTCAATGTGTAAATTCAGTAAACGTTATATTTGCTTGTTTATTTATTTGACACATTGACCATATGCATATATCTGTTTTACGCTGTTCTAAGTGGATTTATTTCTACAATAATAATTATACAATTTCTTCAATTATCTGGTACCAAAGGAGAATTATTACTGTGCCTAAAACAGTCCGCGGTTTGTTAATAATATGTTTGTTTTTTGCTATTACTTCAGTTATTTACGTTTAAAGTTACATACACCTTTTAGAATTTTATGCAGTTGGATTACGTTGATTTTTATTCATTATGCGATGTTTAATGAGTTAATATATAAAATATTAGTATAGAATAAAAGAATAAGCCTGGTGGCTTGCACTTAAAGGACAGACGAACAAAATGGTGCCAGGTCTGTAGACTTCACGCCCATTGAAACAAAAATAACTGGTTTCTTCATGGAAATGAGGGGTTTACTTTTGTGCTGTAGTGAATAGCAAATTGGGAAAAACAAGTACCAAGGGTCAGTAGCAAGTCCTGAAAAGCGAGTAACGAGTTAATATTATTTATTTTTTATTCTATTATATATGAAGTTGTCAACAAAAGACATTTCTGACCATTCTTTCAAGGATTTCATCGATTGTGTGAAGTAACTGCAAGATCATATTATGTATCTGTTATCTGATTTGATATATTTTTAGTAAAGATACTTCTTCCTCCACTAAATAAAATCAGTATTTTATGATGATAATTTTTAAATGTATCTCTTGTGTCTTATATCTGAATTGATATTGTTTTAAAGTAAAGATACCCCTCCCTCCACCAAGTAAAATCAGTATTTTCGTCTTCATCTATACTGCGGCAATATCTAGTTAGTGGTTTCATTAGAATTTCTGATTAAATCTTGCTTGGATGTGTTCACTTGATACACCACAAAGCATTCATGGCATTCCTATGCTACAGACACTTGCTATTTTTTCCCCATCTCTTTTAGTTGTTTTTTCTTTCACACGCAAACAAATCCACTTTATTTACAAAATCAGAAGACTTCACCAAATGTTAATATGATGAATATTAATTAGAACCATAGGCCATAGTACCATTGGTGTTTAGGGCTATATCAGAGCAGTCCTCAGCAAAACTAGGGTAAAAGCTACTTATTAAACTTGAAGATGTTAAGATGATAATGTTTATTACTTTCTTGGTTTCAGAATTCTATGAATATAAATGTATGTACTATAAAAGGCGTAAGTATGTCCCCGCAATTGCGGGGGGAGGGGCGAGAAAAAAAGGGGGGGGGCTCAAAAGAACTGACAAACTTAAGACAAGGGGATATACATTATATTTGTTTTGTTTGAACTAAAGGGTGATTGCATCACTCTGTTCAGTTAATGATATCAATCAGCTAGTCGGAACTATAATTATAAGAAAATAAATGTAGGGGTCCAGTTACTTTTTATGCGGGTGGAGGCATCATTTGTGGTTATGCCCTGTGTATTGTATATATATATACATATAATAGCATGGAGTTCTTGTATATGGATGTACATAAAACACAGTTGTCGATTTTAGATGTATGAGCAATCGGATAAACAGTTCGTGTTTGGCAGCATACCATTTCAACTTTACGGCTTTAATGTTATGAATGTGAATTCAACTGAACGAGGAAGTGGGCAGCAAAATATATGAAGCTCACGCGAAACAAAAGTGACGTTTAATGTCTCGCGTAGTATGGTTACCTTTGCATCGGATGAACAGTTCATGTTAAATGGCTCGAAACAGTGAAAGGGACAGCATTAATTTTTAAACCTGGCATTGTTGAATACCTTTGCTAGGCTTGCCGTATTTTGACAAGCTATATGTAAGTATCTATAATTACGCAATTATTTCACTTCCATGTTGGTTAGTGCGCTTGACTCGCAATCTAAGGGACGTGGGTTCGAATCCCCGACCCAACAAACATGCTCGCCCTTTCAGCCATGGGAGCGTTATAATGTGACAGACAATCCCACTATTCGTTGGTAAAAAGAATAACCCAAGAGTGGGTGGTGATGACTAGCTGCCTTTCCTCTAGTCTTTCACTGCTAAATTAGGGAATTCTAGTGCAGATAGCCCTCGTGTAAATTTCAGCGAAATTCAAAACAAACAATAACTTCCATGTTTAATCTATTCAGGCAATGTCTACTCTTAACAGTGTCTTAAAGACTATGATTATAGGCAGGCTTCAAAAATATCATTTTAAATCCATTATTATATCCGTTCATGGTAATATTAGGTTAAGCTAATTAAAGGTGTTGTAAAATTCTCGTTTTTGGTTAGGAAATTAGCATTACAACTAGTAAAGTGTTATGCAGATCAGACATTTGTTGTTTTGTCGAGTTAGTTTTGTTTTCACGTGTTCCTAGTTTATTTTCGCATCATTAGTAATTCATTAAACTGTGGCAGGATACTCAGCCCTTTGAGTATTACAGGCAGTAGCTTTCCTTCAGACTGGAATATCAAAGTGAATAACAAAAACGAGTTTCACCTCTTTTAAACTCCCAATTTAACCACTGGTTTTATCATTATTTTATGTTCTTATTATATTATACAATGTTTTGTTTATTATTATAACATTTTGATTTGGTTTGTTTTGAATTTCGTGCAAAGCTGCCCGAGGGCTATCTGTGCTAGACGACCCTAATTTAGCAGTAATAGATTAGAGCTAGTCAGTACTACCCACTACCAACTCATGGGTACTCTTTAATTAATGAATAGTGGAATTGACAGTCACATTATAATGCCCATTCACAGCTGAAAGAGTGAGTATGCTCACTGACAGGGGTTCGAACCCGTGACCCTTGTAATATATGTTGTATAAATATTTCGATGTTCAGAATTACTTCAATGAAACTGGTTTCTAAAAGTGGACAGTATACTTTTAACAGTTGTTTCTAATGTACTGTTTCAATAAGTCTTAGAGTAATTTAGAAAGAAACAAAAGTGTTTCATCTGATAACATTTGTTTATTATAAGTTATAGGTTAATCATTATGAGATCATTGTACTTCTACTTAGAGAATATTACATTTTGCTTTAGAATAATCAAAAGTAAAGACTACATGAAAAAAGGTTGTTACAAAAATAGTTTTCTGTATATCACACTTGCATTATTACTGATCTGCTACATATAATTTCCAATAAAATAAAGACAAATGATGAATACATTTAGTATAAATAAAATGTGTTTTGAATATTAATTTTCACTGCCACATTTGTCAATAACTTTACCAGTGTCAGGTTTCTTTTTAGATACATAATAAAAAAAAACAAAAAGACATGTTTTAGTGTTTGATTACTTAATGAGAAGCTTCAAACTGGTACACTTTGGGAAGTTTAAAAGGGAACACATCACACTCCATATAGGGGAACATATATGTATCATTGGAAGAGGTTATTGAGATTTAAAGGTCACTGTTGTAGACCTCGACAAACTCTAGTATGCTCAAAAGGATCTGTGACTTTTCCAGGTTTGACCAGTTGTTTGAACAAAATCATGACTATTGTGATGGACCACCTACAAGATCTGTGATACTTCCAGGCTTCACCAAGGTATGCATGACTTGTGTTTCACCAATGACCTTTCTCTCACCTTGAGTAAGGAGTTATGTGATACTTTATCTTATTCTACGAGATGTGGACCCTTCCAGTGTAGTCCTTCATTGGGGGTGCTTGCTGCCTTTGCTAGGCGAGCTGCCCAGTGAAGGGCTGTTCTGTCGGGGAATGGTCAACAATATATTCTTTGTGGATGTTCAGCAGTGAAAGGATGATTTTTTGTAAAGGTTACATTCAGTTCTGTGTTTCAGTAATAAATACATTTGGTAATTAATGTACCTTCTAGATATGCTTAAACGTTACATTGTTATAATTATTTTCATCTACAAGCCTTGTCATAGCAACCTATTTTTTATTAATACTTTGTGAGATGTATTTATGATGTGTACTGTCATTCAGTGCTCAAAGGAATTACTTTTACTGATAGTTTGTATTATATGATTTATGTTTGCTTTTTATTGTACTCTGTTGTTATTTTTTAAAACTGTAGGGAAGAAAATCATTACAGTTTAAGAGTATTTTACTTATTATTGGAAATATGGAATGAACATCCATGTAGGAAGCTGTTGTTAGTTACTGTTATATCTTAAGGAA
Source organism: Limulus polyphemus (assembly GCF_000517525.1). NCBI lineage: Eukaryota > Metazoa > Arthropoda > Merostomata > Xiphosura > Limulidae > Limulus > Limulus polyphemus. Next base: position 65,070 of record NW_013666188.1, on the reverse strand, counting down.
GTACAAGGCAATTTAGTGAATACTCTTATTTCATGAGAAAATAATGTTTTCTATTAATATATTTAACTGAAAATTGCTTAAAGTAGTAAAACATCCTATATTATTCATAAAAACTCGTTAAGTGCATTAGGAAAAAAGATTTACTAATAGTAATCTATGATAAAGATTTTCCTAATAACAATGTGGATTTGTTTGAGAATTTTGTAGAGATAAACTTAATTGTACATTGTTTTGTCATAATTGATTTACTCAAGTCAGTGGATCAAATACCAGATTATTACCTTGTATTGAATCTTTTAAATGTTGAAACTATTAACACAATTGACATTGATTAAAAGCAGTATTTTAGAGTAATGAACTCCCATGATGATGATCCAGAATGAAAAAAACTAATGTTATGTGCTGAGGGGGGAGTCTTTGAAATCACCATATGTTCCATTTATATATAATTGAAAAAAAATTGCTGTGGATATCTTAACATTAAACTTAATCTGATTTTTTTTAAATGTTTTGTATGAATCTTTCTTTACAAATATGATACTTAGATTACAACTTTAAATTGATTTTAACAATTTTAGTTAATAGTGCCCTTTGTGAGGTTAACTTGTTAGTAAATGTTATTGGTTTCTTCTTAACATGTTTTTTAACATTGAATTGTATTACTAAAATCAGCTTTGAAATTTAAGATTGATTTATTTTACTTGCACATAAAATATTACTTACAAGAATAAATAGGTTCATAAAATAGCTGTGGTTTCCTTGCTTTGCACCAGTATTAAAATGTAAGCTGAGATTAGTGCCTCCAAATTAGCTCTCTCTAGTAGATTTTCAAAAGTTAAGTCTTCAGTATAGTAAGGTTTTAACAAATTATGGATCTATAAAAAAAACAAAAAAACATTCAGATGATAATAGAGATTCATAAAAAATAATCACTTACATAACAGATAGTAGCACTGAATATTTATATCAATGTTTTAGGCCAAACCCATCTTTAAGATAGGCAGACCTTTAATAGAATACAACAATGTGTAGTTTGTGTTTTTTTATTTCTCACTTGGTGGACTTTACAGATGTTAATCATACATAGTTTTGTTACAGGAGTTTTGCATTGAAGTGAAAATTTTAAAATACCTGTTTTTCAAAACTTGCATGTGAAATCAACTTTGTTATACCTGTTATTACTGAAAATTTCTTAATCCCTGGATTACTTAGCTCATCGTAAGAATTAAATTGGCTGTGTATATACACACACATATATCCTTAGAAACCAATTACTTTGCCTCTGAGGTTAATTTTAATTTTCTGTTGATAACACTAAGACCAAACTTGTTGGGTATTGTCAGTGATATGAAAAGAAAATTAGGTTAATGATAATCAAACAGAAGTTAGCTAAGTATTTGTTTAAACTGATTGATAGTCATTGTAGACTATTTTTTTAATGTTATGAAATGTATATTGTTGGTTTATAAAAAAAAGTTGAACCTTTTGATGAATCTTGTTAGTCAGTAGAAATAAACTTGAATATTTTAAACTGGTAAGAAATCTCAGCAAAAGTAAGGATTTTTTATTTTGTATGAATCATATGTAACTTGTTTACAGTGAGTTATAAAAACTTATTATATGACTTAAAGTAGATTTTAAGTTGCTTTATACAGAGATTTTGTATATTTTTATGAATAAATGCAATTATATTTTACTGGTTTTAGTTCTTTCTTCAGTAGTGACATAGCAGGGTCTGAAAAATGTTTGGGCAAGATTTTCTAATGATCGAACCCTATCCATTATCCACTAACTCTTGTTCTACAATTGCATTGTAATTTATGTTGTGTACCTTCTCAAAAGCAGAGAGCAGTAAGGGTTGCCAGAGTGTGGTAAACACTTTGTTTTCCTTTTTTTGTTTGTTTGTTTGTTTGTAGCAAGCATCATCAGGGCATTTTCTAAATCCTAACATGACATTCCCAAACCCAATGTTTTAGTCAGTAATAAAAATATAATACCTCAGTTTTTATTTCTACATTCAATCTATATACTACTAAGATTGTTTGTTTGTGGGCTTGTCTGTAATTAAATACAGCGAAAACGGCGAACAATACCGCCATATTTGTAATGAAATGAGAATAAAAATAGAATAAAACAAATTGCGTTAAAATCGGGCCACGGGTTACCGAGTTAGCCCGGTTTTTCGGATCACTTTTATGAAAATTTCTAGATGAATTTAGGTACACTAGATGGTGCCACATATCGGTTTATCTATCTATCTATCTATTCGTTTTCCACCTGATGAATCACTTTAAAATATCTTCTACACAACAATATATGGACAACAGAAATTAAATGATGAGCTGAAAATGTGTTATAACGGCGCATAGAAAGAACAACAATAAAATGGACCTATAATATTATGTTGCAAATAGTAACTATGGAGACGAGGTAGTAAAATAAAAATCAAATCGAGAACAACAAAGTTTTATAAATGAAAACCTCTCGCCGAGCATTGGCTATTCTATTATTTCCCTGTCAATGTTCCCATCTTCATTAAAAGGCGAAAGATGACAATAACAAGATCTAAAACTCTGAGATTGTTTTTTTGCTTATTTTCTCAGTCAAAAAATCATTCACACTACCGTTCGCGCTCTTTACAAAACTTCATCGGGACACGGGTTACCGAGTTAGCGCCGTTTTTCGTGTCACTTTTATGAAAATTTCTAGCATGAGTAATTTGACATCGCACTACCGTTCGCGCTCTTTACGAAACTTCTTTGTTCAAATCTATTTCCCTGTCAATGTTCCCATTTTCATTAAAAGGCGTAAGATGACAAAAACAAGATCTCGAAGAATTTCTCAATAATGTGCCTTGGTTATGGTAGGTAGTTCGAAGAAAAAACAAAGTGTTACTGTTTCTTATTTGTAGGAGGTTTAAGAGGAAAGACCACAACATAATGAACTAATTCATCACAATACCTGAAAGCTTTGACTTCACTTTTTTGAAAAATGAAATGGTCTTTACTTTTTCTCCCGATCAACAATCAAATATCTTTTCTTGAATTATGAATAACATGTATGGATTGAAATATTTAACTAAATTATCTCAAAATAAACTTTCATTTCGGTGCAAGATTGAAATTAGCTTGAATTCTTCATAACATCTGAATAGTGGGTGACCCAACGGGTCACGGGTTGTCTAGTATCCCATTAAAAACGTTTCAACTCCTCTTTTCAAATTTGTCCTGTCTCTATAAGTATACACAGTTGTTGGAAAAAATATTTCTAATATTTTGTAATTCTGTGTATTACATTTTGTCCCACTAGTGTCTTAATAATGATGTATTAATATTTTTGTTAACATGTTGTTCACAGTGCATTCAGTATTTTTTATCACCATCATGTTTTCTCTTGTGTAGAAACGTAGTTTTTGATGGGCAGTTTGTGCCCCTAGTGCAGTTGCCTAACGTATTTCTTATGCCACTGTAATTCAAAATGACATTCAAAGTTAAGCAATCCTAGTTTATAAAATATTTAATTTTAAACATTCATTGTTTGATTTTAATCATGATTTATTTGACAGATTGAATTAATTTAAGCTCTTTTATATAAAATATCAAACTAAATATAATTATTATTTGTTAAAAGTAGTAGTATAATCTGATCTCAACATGATTGTTAAGTGAGAAAACCAGTAGTTAACATTTGTACTAATTGTCATGTTATTGCAAAGTTTTTAATATTACATTGGGCTTGTTAAAATTAACAAGTAGCTTCATCTCTCTGTTGTTCAATTAATATGATAGCTCTTTATGCTTAAACACATTAATGTCATGTATATATCGGTGATTTGTCTGAACTTTATCTTAAACATCAAACTTTGATTAAACAAGTTTTTGTTTGTTTTTAAGAGAAAAAATTGTGACTAAGAAGGTAGGAAGTTAGCAGAATAAATGACAATATCAACTATGTGAATGGTTCATAGTACAATAAGCAAGAGAATTGTCAAGTATGTGAGTGGTTCATTGCAGAATAAATGAAAATATTAAGTGTGGGAGTGGTTTATAGCAGAATAAACAAGAGGATATCAAGTATATGAGTGGGTCATGGTCATGTTTGTTGCTGAAAGCCAAGAATTATTGGGTATTATGTGTCCACTTACGTATCCTCTGACAAGTATTAACTTCCGATTAGAGCAAATTACTAGTCAGGAAGCTTAGAGCCATATTTTTGAAATATGACTATTTTTGCTAAAATCCAACTAATTTGTGCATTTTGGGGCCTTTATGGATCATTTTATGGTATTTTACATATTCTTCAATTTATTTTTAACAAAATGTGGAAAATCGTGTTTTCTTGACTAACATAAATATGTGAATATGACAAAAAATAAAGTTTCATCTTTTTGTATGAAAAATACTTTAATTTATTATACATTAAATTCCTATACTGAAAGTTTTTTTCTTTTGGTCGCAAAAATTACATATTTCAACATGGCAGACATTAATTTCAAAATGATAATATTCCAAAGTATATTATGTTCAAAACTATATAGAAAAAATGCAAAACACGGGTTTCCCCAGTTTCTCATCATTTATATTTCTTTGCCATCTCCTTTTCCGAGTTCTTTCCCATTTCATTATGACATTTGATCAAGATCAAGCAGACATAACTTAGCTCTAAAATTTATTATATCTTTTAGCCATTATTAGCAATAACAACTGGGGAAAAAAATACATATGTAACCAGTCAGCAGGATAAAGAATATCCTTATGCAAAAAATGTTGGAAGAAAGTGCTCGGTAAGTGGTTTAGGAAGATTTTGCAAAAACCTTGTGTTACAATTCAACACGGGTATTATGCAATTGCACTTCAAAATGTAATAACAAATCATTGGAGTGAAGCTATCTTGCCAAAGGAACAAGACCACAGAAAACATTCCACCCACGCAGGATACTCTGTTTCAGTGTTGAAAGTGTGTTGCTTACTAGACTGGAATCGGTACAAGCAGCACATACTCACTCCAAAGGGCTGGGTTTGGAAATGTGATAAGGACAATAAGTCTTGGCTTCTCCTCTGGATCACCCTATCCAAGGACTCCAAAGAACTGATGAAGTTTGGGTGTCAAATCAAGAATTGTTGTGGTGCTTGCAAAAAGGCTCACTGGAAATGTACCAAACTTTGCTGTTGTAACAGTGAAAAAAGACATAAAGGAATAAGACTAATTTTCATGTATAAACTAACCTCATATATAACTTCAAATATTATGTTCATAATAAACCAACATACTCATTTTATGTTTAGTTTTATAACTTGTTAATAATATAAAAATAATAATAGTATATTATGTTTTCTAGAACTGTCTCTAATTGTATAGATTAATGTTGTACAAACAACTGTTCCCTCAGTGGCACAGCGGTATGTCTGCGGACATACGCTAGAATCCGGGTTTCGATACCCGTGGTGGGCAGAGCACAGATAGCCCATTGTGTAGCTTTGTGCTTAATTACAAACAAACAAACAACTGTAAATGCATTGTCTTTAGAACCACCATTAAGAAAAATAATCAAGGAATGTATTATATATCAAATTAAAGCATTTTGAGAGCTCAAATAAATAGTTGAGTCAATTTTATTGTTAGATCAATCGTTTTCATGTTCTTTATACAAATGCAAGAACATTATTTTCACATTATAAATTAAATATGGAAAAATACCAAAATATGATATATGACGGTTCAAAGCTAAGCGTTGGATTTGGTGGATCCTTGCAAAAAGTCAAATCTTAGAGCCTTAGGAAGTATAAAGTTTGGACTTGGTGCTTTTATCCAGAATGTCCAACCATTCTGATAAGCTTAAATCAAATTCAAAACTAACTAGAGTACAAAAAAATGTAGGTAGAGCCAACTGATAAATCAAAACTAACAAAAATGTAGGCATAGCTAACTGATGCCACCTATCCTCTAACGAAACATTTCAGTAACTTTGAAAGCAATCTAACAATATGGTTACCGAGGTACCAAGGGTATGGTATGTTCTTCAAATTATGTTTCAATTTTACGAATATGGTAATGTTCATGCAGACCAGTCACTTTCCATTTATTTAACATGCACAAAGTACGCATCTAGACTTTAGACACCTAAAAAGAATGACGAAGTAGGACATTTAGACACCACTTGCTTATTATCGAATAAAAAAACAATTTTCTCCATTATATGACCTGTATATATCTAGGCCTACTACATGACCAGTTTAATTTACTCCATTATGTGAACTGTGTAGTGTATAGATCTATGTTTATTTTATTAAAAATGTAAATCTAATCCATTATTTTACCTACATAGATCTAGGTTTATTATATTACCAGTTTGATTTACTCCATTATATTACTTGCATGGTAACCGGACAACTAGACAAACATGTTGCGAAGTTTTAAAAGTTTTAACTCCTCTCTAAAATTATTAGGTGTCTAAATGTCCTACTTCGTCTTTTTTTCTTCTTCTTTTTGGTGTCTAATTGTCCGGTTACCGTTGCGCGAGATTCATGTAAATCACGAAAATATACAACCTGATTAAATTATTCCAAATATAGCCATTATCTAAGGATAAGTTATACAATAGCCATTTTAAGGAAATTGCAGAAACTTTAAACAAACATTACAGTGAATTTTAATTGACATTATTAGTATTACCGCGGGAATCACAAAGTATCAAACGAGTTCAAATTATACCAAATCTAATCAATACACACATATATACATGTATATTGTTATATACGTTTGTTAATTTTCCGTAAAAATTCTTTCCGAAGAAACTTTAACGATACAAGTCCTTTCTTAAATAAAACTAGTTTATTCTTTCTCAATACAACTTTGCAATACACTTAATTTCCACAGTCACGCTATAATTTACGCGCTCAACTCAATCGTCCATCTTT
>NW_013666188.1:53594-57183 GCF_000517525.1 Limulus polyphemus | reverse complement strand
ATTAAACAAACGCTATAATTCACAACGAACGAACGATTCACGCGCTTGACTCAATTGTCGTCTCTATCTCTGTCTGCAATTCAATTCCATTGTTGCCGTCACTTCTTGGTGGTCTTATATTCAAGAATACCGCATATCTAGTAAACACTCGAGGCTTCACGAAGGGACATGAATTTTCTAGAAGCTCATGACATGTTACTAGGGTCGCGTGACTGCCGCTGTCGTAACAATATATATTATGAAATCCACATCGTTAAGAAATTGTTGAAAATTTCGACAGACATTAAGCTGTATTTCTTAATACACTCTATCTTGGCTCGATTCGTCAAAATACATTCTTTACACTTAAGTCTTCATTTACGACATAGCCTTCATATGTATGACAAATGCTCGGAAGTGAAGATAGCCATAACTGTAATCCCAAATTGGATAAATTAACCAACCTGGTATACAATGAATTAAAGGAAATTAGTTGTGTGTTTTCTAGCTACTATCCTAGTTTTATGCTGTTTTTTCGCATATTGCGACTAATGATATTGTTGCTACAATGGACCAGACTTGTACACGCACATTTGTTGATATAAGGTAAAATCATTACCTACCCAAGCCTCTCCCGGAGAGCCGGCATGAATGAAAAACCTGTTAGTGAACATAGCTAATTAAATATACTGATCTAATCTTCTTATTTATAAAGATTAGAATGCTTTTTTTCATCAGTGATATTTCCGACCAGAAACCTAATAATATCTCACGAGGGTCGACCAGCCTAGGTGATTTAGAGTCCTAAATCTTTATATTTAGCTTACTATCCAAAATAATCTACAAGTAATAAAAATTCATTTTGTAAATGTAAAATTATATAGGGATGGTAGTGCCAAAAAGAATGCAAACACAATATAGGGATGATACAGCTATGCATGGGTCATCCCTACATGACTTTCAATATCAAACTTTAATGTTACACTGTAAAATGCACGAGTACAAAATGTTACGAGGTCGGTCAACTCGTAGCTAGAGGCTGTAAGGGTCAAGACATCACATAATATAATGTTTTGGGACAACAAGGGACCTATTGGTCCATCTTGGATGTTCCCTCCTCTAAACTAAATTTAGAAAAAAAGATCTTAAAGCCAGCCCTTATCAAGCTTTTTCTTAAACTCACTTAAATTTACTACCTCTACAACACCCGAAGACAACCCATTCTAAAGGCCAACCACTCTCTAAGAAAAATGAAACTGTCTTAGCTGAAGATGACTCCTACCCTGCCAAAATTTATATTTATGTCCTCTAGTCCTACTATTCTCACCGTTAAGTATGAAAAAGATGATGCATCAACACTATCAATTTCCTTCACAATCTTAAACACCTTAATCAGACCCCTTCCATCTCTTCTTTTTTCAAGAGAAAACAATTTCAGAGATTTCAACCTCTCCTCGTATGACAACCTTTCTATCCCAGGCACCATTCTAGTAACCCTTCTCTGAACCCTTTCCAACAATTCAATGTCTTTCCTAAGGTAAGAAGTCCATGACTGAACACAGTATTCCAAATGTGGCCTAACCATTAATTTATACAATGAAATTATAACCTCTTTAGACTTGTATTTCTGTAGATGCAACCTAAAATCCTATTTGCCCTACCACTAGCAACAGCACACTGTTTGGGTGGCTTTAGAGACTGATCAACTATTGCACCAAAATTTCTTTCTTTCATGATACTGTTAACGTTATTCCCATTCAAATTATACTTATAATTTAAATTATGATAACCCACATGTATTATCTTGCATTTATTATAATTAAAACCATTTGCTATTTATTTGTCCAACTCATTAAATGATCTAAATCCTTTTGTAAATCATCAGCATCCTCTTCACAGCCAACAACAGCAACATCTGCAAATTTAAGTAATTTATTGACCATTCGTTCATCTATATCATGTACATCAAAAAGAGCAAAGGTCCTAAGACTGAACCCCGACGTACCCCACTTGTGAAATTACTCCAGTTTGACTTAACTTCATTTGTAACAACCATCTGCTTTCTTCCTTCCAGCCACTCTTCAATCCAATTTGCTAACTTATCCTTCACACCTATAAAAATAATTTTATAAGCCTTTTATTTGGCACCTTGTCAAATGCTTTCTGAAAATCTAGATACACCAAATCTACACCCTTACCCTCATCTACATAAGCAGTAACCTTTTCAAAGAATGTCCAAAGATTTGTAAGGCAAGATTTTCCTCTTAGTGAAACAATGTTGACTATCCAATAAAATTCTAAGCTTTGTTAAATGACTTGGCAAAGCATCTTTTAACAGACTAATGGGTCTATAATTACTTGGACAATTTTTATCACCTCCCTTGAAAAGAGGAATTACATGTTTTGACTCAGCTTGGTTTTCCTTTATATAAGTCGTAGGCTCTTAGTTACATTATATTGGTGCCTACCCTGACATGACCATGATATTATGATAAACAAACTGCATACCAACAGTTAGGAATATATAACTTCCAACTGTAGTAATATTAAAGTCAAGTATGCATTTTACTGTGTAACATTAAATTTTAATAATGAAAGTTATGTAGGCATGATCTATGTATAGCTGTATCATCCCTATATTCTTGTTTGCTTTCTTTTTGGCACTGCCATCCCTAAATCATTTTATATTTGCAAAATGTTCTTTATTCCTTATTTTGTGACGTTTTCCCCCTGACTGTAAGTTAGTGTATTGTATGAATGTGTGTATTATAATTCAATATTGATCGTTTTTTACTCCTTTCACTTCATACATAATATAGGGGTTCGCTCCCTAAAGACACCCATTGTATAGCGTACAAAGCATTGAGTATTTTACATGTTACAGTCATCTAATGTTCATCTGTTATTGGCTGATGATTTCTGTTTCACCATGTATTTAAGCTTTTTAAAGGAACATCAGATTTCTAATTTCAAGGAGTAATGATAAGATCATTTACACTAAAATTATGATTCATTCTAATTACTACTAGTTATTTCGACTAAGCGATGACATCATACATTGCTCAGAAACACACAAAGTGGATTTAGGATTAAACTGGCGCTAGTGATAAGGTGGGGCATATTCGCCCGTTCATTTTTCAGTTGCAAGAGTGCATGTTTCCTCATCACCTTAAAGCAGGGAAGGCCGTTTATTTCAAGGTTTCAATGGTGGCGCCAGTATAAACAAACTAGAATGGTGATGGGGGGGGTGGGGTAGGATGATTGGGCGGCTGGGTAATTGATATAGACATATCATGTTGACAATGGCATAGCCACAAATTGTTCATTAGTATGTTCAATAGTATGGCACGACTTGTCAGGCGAGGAGGGCCACCTTAGGTGTGATGGATAGCCCCAGAGGCTCTTTTGTGAAATTTGGAATGCTAGAAATCCATCTCGGAATCACAAAATATGGATCCAATGGATTGGTAATTTTGTGGGGTACCCAAAAAAAATCACTTTCGTTTCCCCATGGTAGGCCAGTGCTCAAATTAAATGCACGATAAGGCCCATAGGCTACTGTCTAGACCTATATATCCTAGCTTAATATAACCTCACCTTTGATTTGGAC
>NW_013666188.1:50466-52914 GCF_000517525.1 Limulus polyphemus | reverse complement strand
ATTAAATATTCCATCGATTTGTATTTATTTGTAGTTAAGCACAATGGGCTATCTGTGCTCTGCCCACCACGGGTATCGAAACCCGGATTCTAGAGTTGTATGTCTGCAGACATACCGCTGTGCCACTGGGGAGACTATTCCATCTAAAGGCGAAAGTTTTTTGACCTTTTGGTCATCAGTTTGTTAAGCATAGCCAGCCTGGTGCAACTGACATTCCAAGTCTAATTCACTTGACACTCTGACTCTACATACATGAGGTATGTTTCATTAAATAATTATGATAAAGCATAAAGTGCTGGTGTTTATAACAATATCATGGTACTTATACGAGTGTTCAGTAATTTTTGACAATGTGGTATGTGATGTTTACAAATGCATCGTCGTGATGTTATAGAAACTCGTGTTTATGAATAGTAGTGCCTGTGACTTCTTGTGATCATTAAAAAGACACAAGAAAGTCACACTTTGCACTAAATTTCAGAATTGACTTTTTCCTACAACCATGACTACTGAAGTAATGATGATATGTATGACTGAATGAGTTTTTTATGATGACTGTGTTATGATATTACGATGGTGGTGGTGATATGACTGCATGATTTTTTTAATGCACCTACATGGGGATGTTAAGACAGAGGGGGTGATGATGTGACTGCATGGAGATATGTTAATACTTACATGTTTAATATAGTAAACACCGTTTCAGATTTACATCAACAACTACATTACTATTCTATATTGAATTAGAACTAATGATTATTGGCTTAGTTAAGTCATCATAGTTTCGAGAATTTTGACAATGTCCAGTGTAGTGTCATTGTATATTTAGTATGTTGTTAATGCTTATTGCTTAATAAATAATAATATCAATTATAATAGCTAGCGCTATACCATACTATATTGAATTAGTGTTAATGCAATGACATTGATAATCAATTGCCTGGGTTGATAATCTGATATCTCAATGGGTAATTGGTTGGAAAAGTTTGAGAACCACTTGTTTGAAGCTTCTCTGTTGTAATATTTTTTTAGTTATTTAGTCTAGTTATTTGTGAGTAATGCTCATAGCTTTCTACTTTTTTAGGACGCATTTGCACTTAACCCCCTCCCTCTCCTCTCCAAATAATAATGATAATAATCACACAAAATTTGTTCAGTTAATAAATTTCAAGTCATAATAGTTCATGCTTATTACGCATGTTCATGCTTTGTACCTTTTGCTTTTAAAATTTTGCAGAAAACATCTACCATGAAGCGAAATCAGTCAAGAGAACAGGTGGCTCAATCAAAGTCTGAATCAATTTTGAAGTATGTAACACTTTCAACATCAAGTGCAAAAGGAGAAAGTCTTGAATATATTCAGCCTGGTGACTCTGAAGGGCAAATATAAGAAACATCTTCACAAGAGGATTCAAATGAAAGAGAGAGCAAGGATTGGAGGATGGCAATTCAGCTTCTAAAAGTAGTGAAACTGATGAATAGGAAGGGGACGCCAGCAAAGGCCCACAACAACAGGAGAAAGACTGTGATGAAGAAGAGGAAATGGATAGATTTTCAATTTATTCTGATGTCGCTGCTTGGCCAATCCCAGTTCCAAATGACTTAAGAGTTAATCTTATTAAGAGGGGAAGTGAACCCTTTCAAAATAGGGATGGACCTTTCAATGCAGTTCAAAGACAAGGAAAGAAATCGAAAAGGAAAAGTCGACAGCTGACCACTACATGGTTCTATAAGGCTCTGGTTTTCTCTCCATCAAAAGAAAGTTTGTTTTGTTTTGCTGCAGACTGTTTGCTCTTGATGACAAAGGAATTGGAACATCCAGCTTTGTCACTGGGTTTCAAGCATGGTGTAAGCTAAACCCAAAGATATCTGATCATGAGACTTCTGAGCAGCATCTCTCATACCTGAAGAAATGGAAGACCTTGGGAGCTTCAAAAAACCATTGGTCAAGTTCATCAAGCGAAAATGGACAATGAGAGAAAGAAATGGAGGGATATTTTACATCATCTCTTGGACGTAACCTTGTTTCTGGCTCACCAGAATCTTCCTTTTCGTAGTCACAAAGAAGACATGTCATCGGCAAACAAAGGAAACTTCATGGCATTGGTAGAGTTGATGTCAAATTATGATCCTATTTTGAAAGGACATTTTGTGAGGATTGACTATTCTATTCCATCTGAGAGGAGAGTGGCTTCGTATTTATTCAGAATGAGTTCATTTGCCTTTTGGGGAATTACGGAAAGAGAAAATAATGGCTGATATAAAAAAACAAAGTATTTTGGAATTATTTTTGGCAGTATTCCTGATGTGTCACACACTGATCAAATGTGTGAAGTGATCAAATATGTCCATATTGAATATGACAAAGTTTAAGTAAAGGAATCATTCTTGGGTTTCTTCCCTGTTGCTGGAAAGACTACTGCTTAGCTCACAGAGGATATCCTGAGA
>NW_013666188.1:35278-49531 GCF_000517525.1 Limulus polyphemus | reverse complement strand
CTGGCTTCTAAAGATCCTTTTTACTTTACTGGCTTTTTGTCTATATATATATTGTGATCCATATCAGTCTGTTTTATTATGAGTGATTTATTTATATATAACTGTATTAGAATGGTTGAAAATAATCGTGTAAGTAACTTCTTGAGGATCATCTCTCAATATTGTTAATACAATGTCCAACCATGGGTGTAGTTTGATTCTGGATAAAATCGACCGCAGTGACGTGAAGGTTTGTGATAAGGTAACAGATTGAAGTGTTAATAATGACGGTGTTTTGTGTAAAAGAAATGCACAGTGCAACTGTAGCTGCGAAGGAAGGTCTACAGGATTACTCTGTCTGTTTTTGAATGATAACATTTTTTGATTGTCTAAAACATTTTCTGTTGATGGTTTTGTACAATGAAAATTACCACGTGCTAAAGTTAACAAGAAACAAAAGGTAATTTGTTTGAAAGAGCAGTGTAAGTAATGTGAAAATATCAAGTTTTTGAAACTTGAAAAACAGTGCTTTATTGAAGCACAGTTCATAGAAGAATAACGGCTAGTGTTTATTTCGGTAGAAAATTCAAAAACGCGACATAATACTTTTTCGTTAATGTTATAATGTCTCTGCCATTTTATTTAGCTTTTGAACCTTTGTTCATTTAGAGTAAACATAATCCAAAAGGCGGGATTTATTTTGTAATAAGACGTCATGATCTGTTAGATGAGGTGATTTGGGTTGAATAACCAAAGAAGGACTTTAAATATAAGAAAAATAGGCGAACTTCGATTTTTGTTTTTTCCTTCACGTATAATAAACCCTATATTTATTCCATAATCTTATATCCTGAACTACACGATGATTCTGTTGACTGTCGAAAGCGGGGTTCCCAAATTCTGCGAAATTTGCTGCTGACTTATTCCACCATCTGCTTGACCAACGATCCTTCCTCTAACAAAATCTGACAGTTCGAGAGAACCTTGAGTTCTAGGTATGTTGTAGCTCAAGATAATTCAAGAAACTTCAAAAAACAGTGCTTTTTTGTACCACAGTTAATAGGAGAATAACGGCTTATGTTTATTTCGGTAGAAAATTCAAAACTGAGACATTATAACATTAACGAAAACGTATCATGTCGCGTCAAAAGCTAAATTAAATAGAACTTTTGTTCATCCAGAGTAAACATAATCCGAAATTGGGGTTTATTTTTGTAATAAGACGTCAGGATCTGTTAGATGATGGAGATTTCGGTTGATTAATCTTATGTTTAAAGCCCTTCTTTTGTTTTTTATATCTTAAGGAAAAAACAAAAATCGAAGCTCGCTTATTTTGATATAAGATTATGGAATAAATATTGGGAATTTCGATGAAAAAATGTCCATTCTGAATAATGCACATCAAGGGCATCTTTGTATTGAAATTTGAAGAAAAATTCCCTGTTGTTGGAAAGGCTGCTACTGAGCTCATAGAGGATATACTGATACATCTGGAAAGAGATGGACTAAGCATAAACCTGTGCCATGGTCAAGGATATGACAACGCTGCAACTATGGCTGGGATTTATGGTGGTGTTCAGTCAAAGATCAGAGAGATTAATCCCAAGGCTTTGTTTGTGCCTTGTGCAAATCATTCTCTGAATCTTTTGCAGAGTGCACTCATTTGGAAGTATTTTTTCATGTGTGACTTTTTTGAAACTTTGGAGAGGGTCTATTTCTTCTTTTCAGTCTTACCTCATCAATGGGAAGTGCTGATGGAGAATGTAGGCATGACAGTCAAAATACTTTTCCAGACAAGATGAAGTGCTCATTATGACGCTGTGAACCCAGTGAAGGCAAATTTTGAAAAGTTGACCTCAACCCTTGAAGTACTGTGTGATCCCAAAGAAAATGTGGACACAAGAGGATTAGCTCAGATTTTGCTGTCTGCAGTATATGATTTCTCTTTGTTGAGTGACCTTTCTTTCAGGTGTGAAGTTCTGGAAGAAATTAATCTCACATGAAAGTATTTGCAAAGAGTTGGAATCAGCCTTGAAAAGTGCATTGTGAAGCTCCAGGCTCTAAAACGGTTTCTTGAAGATCAGCACAATGAAATTGTGGAGAGGGTCATTCATTATGCAACTACAAAGTGTGAGGAAATGGACATTTCTGTGGAGAGAAGAGGGAGAGTAAAGCTCCGAAAAAGGATGACAGAAGAGATGGCAAAGGATACTGGGCTCACATTGCCAGAGGAAGTAAAAATGGCTATGTTTGAATGTCTTGATCGCTTTAATCAAGAATTGGAGATTCGTTCTAAGACAATGGATCAAATTATGTCAATCTTCGTTGTTATTCAGCCAAACACTTTGGTTGTTGCAAAAGAAGAAGAACTTCGGAAGTATATTCCAAATTTGACACAGATTTTCGATTAATTCTCTGAAGAAGATATCAGCGTGGAAGTTGGACGACTTTGGAGGCATTTGGAATCTGCCAAAATCAGCGTTAAAGAGGCAAAGAAATGGACAGCATTACAGTTTCAGGAGTTTATTGTGAAATGGGATTTTTGTGAATCTCTGCCAAGCTTGACACTGTGTTTGAGATTGTTTATGACTGTCTGCGTGTCTATTGCTTCAAGTGAAAGAAGTTTCTCAAAACTGAAATTGATAAAAAATTTCTTTCGCTCGACCATGAGTCATACAAGATTGAGAAATCTGATTTTACTTTCAATTGAACATGAATATGTAAAGAAGGTGAATTTTGACGAGGTCATTGATCAATTTGCAGAAATTAAGGCTCGAAGGTAGAGTCTGTAAATTCTCTCTATTTACCTTTGAGTAATAGGCTTAGCATTGAGACTAGATTTCTTGTATTTTGTGTATAAAATGAAATGCAGTATTACCTGTTCACTGAATTTTTAATGTCCTGAATGTTTTTATTCCCAATTTGTTTATGATAGTACTATACTGTCTAAAAATTTACTTGCAAACATAATATATTTTTCTGTGTATTTAAATTTTAAAATATTTATGGGGGGGGGGTGGCAAAGGAAGGGTCCTCCCCCGGGTGCCAAATACTTTAGGTTCGCCCCTGATTATGCCTATTGAATATCTTGGCCATTCTTACATATAGAATCTACATATTGTATGATAATAAAAGTATAATAATAACAATAAGAGTATTGTTACAAATACTGTTAATTAAAGTAACCTCACTTATAGAATACAAACACCTGTTATTAAGTTCACGTACTGTCCTGGGTTTAAAGTTTATGTTAACCTTCATATTTTCTAACAGATGAACGATTATATCGCGCACTCCACGAACATTGGAGGCTCAATATTACGGTATAATATTTAATAAATATTTAAAAATTTATGCGAGAGAATTGTCAGTCCATTTCCTTATTGTATTCATTACTGTTATCTAACAACAACAAAATATAGTTGGCAACTGCGAATAATCTATACTCAATTAATGTTCTTTTATTGACCAAATCAAGCGTAAAAAAAGTCGTAGACTAGAGGAACGTTATCTCAAACATAATGGGATCACAACATTACTCTTGAAACCCTTTACTATCTGAAACAAAAACGTAATTTAGCGCGAATAACATAAAACTTATCAAGTACATTAACTTATTTTATAAGAACATTTATTTGTATTCTTATCAGAATATGTGAAAACAGAATCCATCCAAACTATGCTAGAGAGAGTTCAGATGAACAAGTACATGCCTGGTGATCCCAATGAAATTGGGGAAGCGAGAATTGAGGTTAGTATGTTTAATCTTAGTTGCTGTTGTTTTTTTGCGTCTGAATAAAATATTATTATTATGAAGCTCCTAATAATTAATATTTGAATTTTGAAAGACAATTAAGTATACGATTTATGATAAAGTAAACTTGTGTTACTATAGTCAACGTGCTAAAAAAATTGTACATCTTATACGTAGGAGGTGTTAATAAAGGTAGTGTGACATTTTCAACAATTTCCTATATATTGTCTAAAAACAAACAACAACAAAATGGTATATAATTGTAGACTGGAACAAATACTAATATTCAGTCATTACATGCTATCTTTAAGAGTTTGATTAAATTAGGCGTATCCAGAAAAGAAAAAAAAAGACATTGAATAATTCTTGTGATTAGTTGCAAATCAACTAAGAAATTTGAGGAAACTACCCAATGCATTGAAGAACTCTTTTGACACCAATGGACCCTCTCCATTTCAACACTGATTAGCAGAATCAACCACCGCACGCGATACAAATTGTGTTGAGAGTAAAACATAGCGCAGTTATCGTCACACAGAGATACCTACTCTAACTGATGTAAAATAGGAAAGCTATTTTAAAATAAAATCGGTGTAATGAGCAGAAAAATGAGCGATTTCATTTTTGCAGTCACTTTCCCGCTGCGAGCGATACTAAAATTTGCAATTTAAAGCATGCAAAGTGCAATGGTTTCACTTATTTTGGACATTTCAATCCATGATCTATCGGCTAGAAACCGGGTTTCGATACCCATTGTTTAGCTTTGTGTTTAACAACAAACAAACCTAGAAGTAATGCGTATAATATACAAATAAGACTTTTAAAATCAAGTGCAAACATCATCAGTTGTATTGCAGGAAAAATAAACACTGGTTGATTAGTTCCACTCTAGCAAAAGAAGAAGAGAAAGAAAATGGAAAATACTCTGAAATAAACCAAAATATAGAGTTACACATTTGTTATACAATAATTTTAAATTAACATAAAATATACTAAATATACATTCACCCAGAATCATCAAGAAGGTCTGCTCCCTCTCATCTTAACCCCACCAACAGATTCTCCGGTGCTGCTGTTGTCTTATGGTTAGCTATCATGATAGGCATTAGGCCACCTCTGGCTTTGGCTAGGTCCCTCTTAGTGTTGTTCAGCTCAACTGGAAAATAGTGCACTTTCTTAAAACTGTGATGGCACAGCTGATCTTTCCCTCTGTTATAGAGAACCCAAGTCTCAGTCCACTTAATGATCCTCTCCCTGTAGTGTCTATTATATACTGAGACCTACTCTAGTGTATGATGAATGGTCAACCCCTTATGTGGTTTTTTGGAAGCTCAAATTCAACTCTCTTGTGGATTTTGTCACGGATCTCTTTGATGGTGGTGTCTTGGTGTTTGTCGAGGTGAATTCCCCTTCCAATTCCCAAGCTTCATTGGTTCTCTGATTGACAAATATCTCTAACCATGATTCCTTATCTGTTTTCCCTGCTGGACAACAGACAACTTAACTTACTTTCTAGCCTGGGCTCATTTCTGAATAGATCCTGAATCCACGTTGATGACCCTCAGTCGCAGTTGCTTCCCTTGCACTGAGAATGATCCACAGGAGTAAGGCTTAATCTTCTGGTGGGAGTTCTCCAGACATCAACAGATCTTCCTGAATCTGCAGTTGTAGGTTAATTGATGTTCGGGACCTTCATATAACGAGCAATAGTCCTATGTCCAGGAGAGGACTTCTGTAACCAACCCTCTCCCTCCTGGAATGAACTCTCTTTCTTAATCATGAATATTCCTAAGTCCAGAATCATCCATTCTTTTCAATAAAAGTGTCTTTAAACTTGTTTAACTCAAGAGCTCAAGCAAGGGTCAGTATGAGTATGTATGTTGACAAAACAAAAACTCCACAATAATTTCTGTGGTCATGATACAAGATATTTGGTTCCTACTTAATTGTGATATTTTCAGATAACATGTTTACTTCACAAGTATCAGACAGGTCCACTTAATAATAGAGGGTCAAACAGCAAGTTTGCAAAGTGATCTAACTTTCAAGACTCAACTGAGTTTTAAGCAGTAATGAATAATTAGATTGAATACATGTGATGTCAAGAGTAAAACAATCTATTATTTTACAAACCAAAAAGTGGTTCTTATCTTGCATGAAGCTTCGTATTCTTTATCTTATGATTGGTCATTCTCTCACTGCATTCATCAACTGTAACATATAGACATCTTCAACTCAGCCAGCAGAGGACATTTACAGTCAACAATGACTCTTTCAACATGGATTTACGATGTTACTGCCATATGCCCATTAGGCAAAGAAGACATTATCTGCTATAAAGAACAAAGACAACTAGAATGAGACTAGAGAATCGAACCCATGCCCCTCAGATTGCGAGTCAAGCGCCCTAACCACCCGGTCATGCCAGGTCAAGAGAGAAAAGTCTGCAATTAACTTTATTTGTGAGTTAGACATACATTAGTTTTGTAATTTCTGTTCAAATGCTGTTTATGACGTTTGATCTAACAGTGAACATAGCCTGTAGTAAACACCATTAAAAAAATTAATTAATTCATTATCGTTAGATGGACTGTACTTCACATTCACATTATTTTTACCAAATAATCCAAAAGAGCCTACACAACAATAAAACACGTTATAACATTAATGTCAGAAGTGGTATTATTTTGGTGAAAATAAAATAGAACTTTGAATAAACTTCAACTTTCAATATGACAACAAGATTTCATGAATATGAAGAAACATTGGAAAAAAAACAAAAAACAAGCGAAAATGGGACAAAGCATTAAAAGAAGCCCAAGAAGAAAGAGATTGGAAAATAAAAAAGACAAATAAGAAAGAAACAGAAAATGAAAATGAAGAACAGACAATTTATATTTATACACAAAAACAAAACAATGGCAAGTGTTCTGTGGTAGGTGTTGAGCTGATAAAAGTGATTGAAATCTTTATTAAATGACTTCTTGTCAGTTCAGTGTGCCACCCCCTGTAAGTTAAAGTAAACCCCAAGTTAATTTTATACACAATGAATAGAAAACCACTAAAGTTGTTTTAAAATAAACACAAGTTTAAAATAAAAACAGACAATGTATATCTATACACAAAAATAAAACAGTGTCAAGTGTTCTGTGGTATGTGTTGAGCTGATAAGAGTGATTGAATGCTTTATTAAATGACTTCTTGTCAGTTCAGTCAATAGGAGTGAATGCTATCCAAACACTAAACTGAAATCAAATTGTTTAAACCTTCTTAAATCTATTCATTTTGCAAAGTGAAATTAAAAGTTAAAGTTTAGAACAAAGATAAATATAGGAAATCTAGATCCCTTCTGCCAACAGAAAAAACACGTTAAACAAAGTTTAAAAGTTATCATTGTATTATAAATAAAATCCTGAATATTCTTTAAGTCAACAGAATTTTTAAAATATCCTTAGTCTTACAAATCCTATCTTATAGGGGCAAATATAGCTTTAAATACAAAAAGAAAAAATGAAAACACGGTCATATTTACACATGACATGTATCTTGCATATGAGATCTGTTTCTACTCACAGTCAGGCCTTACAATACAGCTGCTCCTGACCCTTAACCAAACTGCCGACATATCTGTGGACACACAAACTAATTTGCATCAAGTATTGAAAAATGTAGCCACTTCACATATTTCTGCAGTCACTAAAGTCCATCTGCACAAGGCAAAGAACCATACCTCAGATCCAAATGGATCTGAGCTTCTTCTCTGAACATTGGAGTATTTGAAGAACTAGTCAACTGTTGTTTATTTGCATGGCACATAAACCTAACATGGGGAAGGTTCATATCAACCAGTATGGTCTGAGTTCTCGAACTTAGCAAACATATGTCTGACAGTCCGCATCACTCCGTCAGCCTAACCATCAGACTGAGAATAATATGAGGATGTGCACATTTTTACCACACCTATTGTTCAACACAATTGAAAATAACTGGTCATCTCCTTGATTTTTTGGATCTCTTCGCGTGTTCTAAATTATGTTAGTGATTGTTCAGCCAACACATCAATGATGGTTTGTGCTAATGTAGCAACCAATGGATAAGTTTTTGACTATTTGATGAAGTGGTCAAAGACTACCATCACATAATAGTTACGTCAATTATCTCAAGAAAAGAACATACAACTCTTTTGGATTTTTCCATAATATGTGTGTTTCTTCATCTGGAATAGAACATGTGAGTATGGACTAACAACAATATTAGCTTAATACTTTTGTTGCTAAACAACATGATATAAAAGCCATTGTTGCTAAGCAACATGACATAAAAGACATTGTTGGAACGTAGTGTTACCAAAACGCACTGGCTTTTCTATATATTTGAAGTTGTTAATTTAACTGATTTTTACCAATAATTATCCTATGAATACGCCATAAATTCATTTCATGAATGATCTTAATTTTGATTGGCTCGCAAAGGAATTTACCGACGTTTGACTGCCTCGACTCCATTTTTCTGCCTCTTTGTTGGTCAAGCTTGATTTCGCAAAATTTATTTATTTCAGTTAGCTGTGAAATGTGAGGTTAGGGTATACTCTGGTGGTGAGGGTGGTAGTACTTTTCCCGTCATTTTTTATGAGCTATACGCTAGTGTGTAATAAGTAATAGATTCAGGAAATGTTTTGTAAAAAATAAACTGAACAAACTAGTAACGGAAATGATACACGCTTAAAGCAAATGATACTGAAAGTCTTTATTAATAATATAAACAAATAAGGTACTAGGATCTTACTACAATGACTGGTTTCATAGTTTGTTGTTTGTCTCATCTGGTCTGAAGAGATAAATGTCTGTATACAGAAACCAAGAAGCAAGAATAATAATGATGATAAATTTTCAAGTTATACAAATAGCTTAGTGTGGTTGTGGTATTCTCAGTTGCACTGATTAATCATACAAGAAAAAATTGTAACTTCAGGTGACATAAGGAGCAGAAGTAAATGTTATTTAGAATTAAAACAAAATTTCCGTCTCTTACTGAGTAGAAGAAAGAAACCAAACACAATTCAAAGAAAAGTGAAAATCAAATTTATCAAAATTAAAACAATCAAAAATATATTAGTGTACTATACTTAAGGAGGGCATTGTTCTCTAAATTAGAGAGCGCTCTTGCCCAGAGGAAACTGGATACAATTCTGCTGAAAATCCAAATGACACTGGGAAACTGCAATGACTATAGACAAAATACAATGGTGTTATATCTTCCATAAAACACGCATTACTCAAATCTTTGGTCATTGTAAAAGAAATATATAGGACATATTCTCCAGGTGTCACAAAGCCTGCCACATGGTCGAAGGTTTACAGAAACTACGTGGCATACAAACCTTCACGGCTCTTTAGTATATCTCTTCCGTGGGAGAGTTTTAGCTCGTACTATAGGGAAATAGTCTATAAAAATAAGTAAAAAGGCAACTGTACTTTAACCGCATTCCGTGAAAGTGAAATTTAAGGTGGACAAGCAATGTTTACCTGTTTAAATTAAAACGAAAAGAAATACGTATATGACATCTATAAACCTAGATTACTTATGTTAACGATGATTCCAAATATACATTCAAGGAAGTTACACCCCAAAGTATATCAACTGCACCACCCATCGAAATGAATAAGAACTCACTCAATCTAGTATTTAACATTTATCTAAGCTAGAGAATTAACGAAAGTTTACAATCTTTCATATCCTGTTTACAAGAACGCCAACTAAATAAATCATACTGCAGAACATCTGTACAAAAATATAGAAAAAAAATACCAGGATACATCTGAATAGGCACATTTTTCTGTAATTTATGGAAAGTTGGATATATATCTATGAAATTATCAATTATTTGAACTTTGACAAATGCACAAGTCAAGCCTAATAGCATTTCAACTACCTGAGTATGTATGAGAAGTGTATTTTAACTTTCGTTTTCATGTTGAAGTCTTTTTGTTTGTTTATTATTAAGCACAAAGTTACACGTTGTGCTATCTGTGCTGTGCCCTCCACAGGAATCGAAGCCCGAATTTTAGCTTTTAAGCCCACTAACGTACCGCTGAGACACTAGGAGCATGTTGAAACAGTGTCGAATTCATAGAAGGTTAATACTACAACATATTTTTCTTCCACATTTGATAACTTAATTGATTACATTCGAAATATGAAACATAAAACTAGGGGCATAAAATTCAAATTATCTAAACAAAAACTCAAACAATTTTAATTAATACAACTGTTATCGATTAAGTTTTGAATTTATGGATACATTTAAAAGGTGAGATATTTTATGAAGGAACTTCCTTCTTTTCTGTGTGGCACTTTGTAACTTTAATTCAAACGAATATTAGAGTTTATTTGAAAAATTATTTAATGTAATTTTCTATTTTTTAAAGTACTATTACTTGGTTAGCAAATTTTATCGTGTTTTCTTTAATTACAAAATATGTTTTGTCTTCACGTTTTCAGTAAGTTTATTGATTAAATATCAAGTCAATAATGTTTATGACGTCATCCAACTCCTTTTTCCCCCCCCCCATGTGAAGGTGGAAGATGATTGTACTTGTAAACCGTTATAAATTACTAGAAAGATGTTGATTAAAGAATTGTAAGTGATTAGTTAAAAATACATGCATATATATAATATTATTGTAATATAAGTTTACTACTGGTTCTAGTCCTACATCTAGATTCATTTAGTAACAAAATAGTAGGTATTAGTATTAACAACACTCAACAGTCAATTGACTCTTGGTCTTATTTGAGTAATACTAATACAATACTAGTACTATTTATACAGATAACACTTCACAGTCTTATTATATTTACAAATTAGAAAATGGGACTAGTCTGAATCTAATCCGGTATTTGGGCTAAGACTAAGATTATTTCTACTATTACTAGCACCAATTTACTAGTGGAGACGTACTCTTAAGTCTAACTTGCGAAAATATTTCACTTTTAGTTTTACTCATTTCACTAGCAGACTGTATAATAATTATTTGTAATAGTAGCAATACTAGTATAAATAATTAGAAAATGAGGGTTAGTAACAATGTAAGACTTAATTAAAAACAAATATATACATTATGAGCTTAGTAACTGATGTTACTGTTACTTAAAATGTCTGTACCACTGTTAATAGTGTTATAACTTATACTGTTATAGTATGTAGGCTCTAGCGTTTTCTTTAGTCAATCAGGCATCACTGTTTAACTTTTAGTTTTAAGTGTATTAATTGTTGAATACAGAAATAAACGTAATTTTAATGAGATATTTTTCCATAGGAATTTATCTTCCAAGTTCTGTTTCTAGTACCAGTAGCAGTCGGTAAACTGTCATTGTCAATCACCACACCAGGCATAACCGGAAAAATCGTAAAACTAAAGGTTAAGCTTTTTCACTCTTTAACAGGTGGTGATGAAAGTATCTCTAATAACCAAAATTTAAATTTAGTGGACATTATAGATTTTTCAGTTATTTGGAAATGCTACTCACCTGAACCTACTTTTTATTACTAATAAATCTGTCCTGTCCACCAAATGCTTAATATAAAACACCTAATAAAAATAACGATGTGAGTATGTCTTTAACTTAAGTATTTATGAATGATTATTTATATTTTGTAATTTAATAAACTGTCGAGTCCTTTAAAACTAAACTAAAACAAAAAAACCCTCAAAGCTAACAATTAGCATTTAAATATTTATCACATTTTTGTTTAAACTCCAAATTTACTGTATCTACCACATCTCAAAGCATCCCATCTGAGTGATAGGTCAAACACCCTGTTAGAAAAACAAAATTTATATTTGTGTTCCTTAGTCATAACATTTTCACCATTAAATAGGACAAAAAAAGATTATGTACCAGAACTATCAGTTCCCTTAACAATCTTAAACACCTTAATCAAATTCCCTCTAATTCGTCTTTTTTCATAGATTGTAACTTGTCCTCATATGCCACCCATTCTTTCCCAAGTATCATCCTAATAGCCTCTCTCTGAACCCTTTCCAACAATTCAATGTCTTTCCTAAGGTAATGATGCTAAGACTGAATACAGTACTCTAAATGAAACCTAACGAGTGTTACAATGAAATTATTACCTCTTTAGACTTGTATTCAATATTTTTAAGATACATCTTATTATCCTGTTTACCTTAATAACAGTAACAACACCTTAGGTGGCTTAAGATGCTGACCAACCAAAACACCAAGATCTTTTTCTTCCTTAGCACTGTTAAGGTTATTTCCATCAAAAGTATACTTAATTTACATTATAAGAGCTCATATGCATTACCTTGAATTTTTATAATTAAAAAACCATCACCTTAACTAACCAAATAACCTAAGTACTTTTGAAAAGCAGCATCCTTCTTCTCACAGCCAGCAACACTTTAGACCTGGATATCATCAGCAAGTTTAAGCAATGTATTGACCATTCCTTCAACTATGTCATTGATGTAAATCGAAAAGAACAAAGGTCATAACATTGAGCTTTTATGTGGCACCTTGTCAAATGATTTATATAAGCTCAGATATACAAAATTCACACTTTTCTGTCATCTTTTTGAGCAGTTATCTCTTCAAAGAATGTCAAAAGATTAGTAAGTCAAGATTTTCCTCTAGTGAAACCATGTTGATTATCAAACAAAATTTTAAACTTTGTTAAATTACTTTGCAAAGTATCTTTTCTCAGTCTTTCCAAAACCTTTTCTGCCATGATGTTAGACTAATAGGCTTATAATTACCTGGGCAATTTTTAATACCTCTTTGGAAAGAGGAGTAACATTAGTCTACTTCCAATCCTTTGGCACCTGCCCACTATTCAAGGACTTATAAAAAATATCAAGTGGCTCACATATTCAATCCATAAACTTTTTTAAATCCTTGGGAAAATATTATCTTCCATATTTTTTAAATTTCCCAATTTTTTCGTAACCACAAAACTGATGTGATTATCTTGATTCCATCTAGCAACTGTTTAAAATTAGGAGTATTGCTTAAATTTTCATTTGTAAAAAATGAAAAAAAAAGTAGAATTTAGTTATCTAACCACCTTATAATCATCAAAAGTGAGCCCTTCTTTATCATCACTCAAAGGCCTTATACCCATCCTGAAATTTTCCTTACCTTTAATGTATTTAAAGAAAACCTTAATAATAGGTTAGCAAACAATGATTTATAAGCATAAAGAAGAATGTTATTGATGGTGGAACATTCTAGTGTTTTGACAGAACACTGGTTTGTCTTCTTCAGGTATGATCAGTACTAAACAATACAAGGTTTAATATTGTGACAAAGACTAAAGACACAAGGATTAAATGTGATGGAAATGGTGTTGACAGGTAAAGGTTAAGTCTATTCAAGAGTATGAATGGTGAATAAACTTTGACAAATACAGCAGATGTTGCTAGGGCCATTATCATGCTTTAGTGAGAGATCATTCGCTTTGATGATTTCTATAGTTTCTGAACAGGAGAAGAATTTCATCTCAAAGTATTTTGACCTTTTTCAAACTTTTGCCAGACTTTTCTTATCTTCACCCTTTCAACAATTTCTGTATTAGAATTCAATGATAAATCTAAAACAGCATTGTTCCAAGTAAGTTCCCTGACTAGTTGTTGAATAAAATTATACTGAACAGTTTTTTTTTCTCTTGGTTTGACTCTTAATATTTCTCATTCTATATGGCTTAAATTAAAATACTCCATAATTGTGACCTCATTAGCACCTGAAATATTAATCTTGATATATAGTTCCTTCATTTCATTGGTTAAATATGGTGATCTGTAACAAATTTCAACTAAAAGACTTCTCCCCTCTATATTCACTAACATAAACCCAAATAGATCCAATTTCCTTGCTATTATATTTAATACCTTCAACTTTAGCAAAATGTAATTCACATTTTACATATAAAGCCACTCCTCTCCCTCTTTTTTTTTTATAACTATCAGTATTACATAAACTATAACCCTGTATTTCAAAGAAATTTCTGTAATCAAAATATTCTACATTTAAAGAAGTTTCACTTATTCCCATTATATTAAAATTCTCCATTTCAACTAGTGCTCTAAAGTCATGTTTTATTTCTTATACTTCTAGTATTTAATTAATATAGCAACAGTTTAGTCTACCCTTTAAACTCACTTCTATAATTTTTATCTTCACTACATTTTTCTCTACATCTTATTTTTTCTGTATTTAATTTGTCTTGATCCTCACCATTGTCTAGTCCTAGTTTAAAGCTGTTCTTACAGCTGATTTAACTCTTTCAGGATGGGCTCAGTCCCTGGGACCAAATGTTAAGTAAGTGAATGTTAATGAAATTTGGCAGATTATCAGTAAACATTACAATGCTTTCATATGCAAAATATAAAATTTTGTTATTAAGTCTTAAGGATTGTAAAGCAATGTCTTTTTTTTTCTTTTTGCATGTTGCCTATGTATCATGCAAAGTAATATTCATTTTAAGATTAAAAATA
>NW_013666188.1:26427-34738 GCF_000517525.1 Limulus polyphemus | reverse complement strand
ATATATGTATATAGATTATTACTATTTTGAAATAAGTTCTTAAACCTATTTTTCTTAAAACTTAGAACAATAACTAAAGAAGTGATGGAATCAATTACCTTTTCTAGTTATGACCTTTGTACTCAGTTGCTGCTTGATATAGGTTGCTAAGCCTTTAAAAAATTTGCACATGGAGGATGTGAAACAAAATAATTTTTGTTAGGTTTTATATATACATTTGAATAACTAACAAATTATAAATTACTACATCAATACCATATAATTCTACTATACTTTATCAAGCTTATTAACTAAGCTGTACTTAGATCTAAAAAAATATAAAATTTCGAGCAGACTAAAGACACAACCTACCTTCTTGAGATCTTGGTTCAAAAGAAAGAAAGGGTGCCAAGCCCATTAAAATAGCTGAGAAAGACACTAGGGGGACATTCTGAGCCTCCAATTACTTATTCATGTCATATATAGAAGTAAGTGTATATAAGGTAGTGTTTCCAAAAATGGTAAGTGGTGGGCAGGATGCCACTGTATTTGATATATTACATGAGCAATATCTTAGCAAATTGAAAAGGCTTTTATTTTACATTCTAGCTTGTCAGTATCGGTAATTTGAGTTTCTAATTCATACGAAAATATAGACTGAGTATTTTGGCTTAACATTAACAAACATGTAATTTGAACCATTGCTGCATTCAACATACCACATGATGAAACACAAAAATCGATGTTTATCTGTGTATTTTTAATATTTGCTTTTAAATTAAGAAATTGAGTAATATATAGTACTAAAAGTTGATTTATAATCTACACATTGATACCAAAGTTATTGACATAAATTTATGAAATAGTAGTTCAATAAAATTTTGAATGCGAGTAAACAAACGAGATGACATGGCCTTTCACACATGACCCATGTTGAAAGGGTTAATAGTCCTTGCAAACAAGCCAGCCCATAACCTATTTAAATGTAAACCATCCATTCCAAGAATTTTCCTTTATAATCTCATCTCTAAAGCTAATTCTTGGAAGTATTCCTCAGAATTATTTTATGGCCCTTTTCTTTGAATTCCTTTATCAGTCCCTTGTGCTTATCAATAGCTTCTCTGACCAACCCTTCCCTGCATCATTAGACCTTTTGTGCACAACAAAGACTGCATCACTGCTAGTATCCTTTATTCTATCACTTGCACTACAGTTATGTCCTTCACCCTTGAATCAGGATAGATAATCTAATTTTTTTGTCATGTCTATCCCACAGACCATCCTATCTATGTCCATAACTATAACTTCTTAGGTTTTTAATTCCCATCCCTACCTGTCCCTTTTGTTTTCTTTCATTCCAACATTTCCTCATCTGCTCAAACTAAAGGCTAAAATATTTTACTTTATAGAACCTTTTCATTACAATTAAATCCACTTCTTGACCTAGTACTGTTTGTAACTTCCTGAAAGTCATTATTAGTTACTGTATCTCTTGCATATAAAAGTTCCTTTTTAAATCCTGCTTCCATTTTCCACAGTTTCCACTTTTCTTACTCTGTCTTTCTTACTCTGTTTAGGTTAGCCTTCAATTTCTCCTCTAATCTGCTAACTATACAAACATATTGTACAGCTTCACCATTAGCTTCAAAAATATTGTTAACAGCAAGGGCACCTGACTGATGAAACAATGCATTCTAATATTTACAAATAGAAGCATAAGAAAAATATATTTAATTAGCTATTACTGATTGCCAGGTTTATTTTTAGTTTAGCCCTAAGTACATAACTTCCTCTGATCAGATGTTAATAATAATTCCTTAAAAGTGCTCTGCCAGTCCTGAGTTTCCAAATAAAACACATTCATTGCACCCATTACACAGTAGAAGCTGTGAGGCCTTCACACCTATGCTACTCCTAACGACTGTAGTCTAGGAGTAAATAATGAATACTAAATACAAGTAGCTTATTTACAACACTGTTGATCCTAATGTTTGACAACTAAATATGTTACTCTATTTTATCATTACTTTATCTTTATACTAAAGTAATTCTTTATCTTTGAAACGGAAGTGATAAATAACTAGTCTTTTGATTATATTTATCTAATAGTACAATTTATTTAGGCTGTTTTTTAACTTATCAATAAGCTGAATTGTAGTTAAAGTAGTGGTACACATGCAACCTAATTTACATTATTTTGTACACAACCATATCCTAATTTAATTCTACTAATAATACTTACTACTTGTATTAATTTATCTTTTTTTAGTATTACCATAAAACTATTACAAATAATAGTACTTAAAGAGATTTAAATGAGATATTTCAAAAGCTTAGCTGTCTAATGTTTTTACTATTCCTTGTATACCTCTAATTGACAAAACTATGTCAATGTGAGTGCTACCTTGGCAACGTTTTTACCTGCTGTTTAAATTGTTTTTAAATAGATTTTCCTTATGACAATTAGTTCAGGATTCTTATAAAAAGGAAAGTTTATTAATTATATAAAGATGGCTCTATCTTTAAACAACTTGGGGATATCTCCACCCAAAGCATAATAAATATCTGCAATTTTTGGGCTGGTATGTTGCTTTAATACTTTGAGTTGAATTAAACACTCTTTCAGTTTTCTGGTGTATTTACTTATATTTGTCAGAACATTCTAGTGTTTTGTATGTTTTTTTCATTTATTGTATCTTAGTCATTATTATCATGTCAGAAAATATAAATGATTGGGACATCCTACAGTTTTTCTAATGACTACATGCTGGTGTTTTTTTATTGTTGCACTACTTCCCACTACTAATCCTTATTTCCAAGTTTCTATATGAATTCAATATTTGATGCTTATGTGAACAGTTAGTATATGTTTTAATTTGGATTTGATATTACTCCATTTGTTAAGTAGATTATTTTTGAAACCTCTGTATGGTAATAAATGATGTAGCTTATTGGCTTGATATTAAATTTTGACCATAATTAGTATTTATTTTGTCAATACCTTTATTAATAGAGCTCCCATAAAATTTGGTGGATTGTAAGAATAATAGCAGTTGTTAAAGGATAAAAAGAAAAATAAACAAGGATAATGGTATTTAAAGTTTAGTCTTTAAAAACAGTTATATCAGGATGATTTCATCACTTTTGAAAGCTAAGAATGTCAGTTTTGAAAACATATACTCCTGCAAATTTGGATTAGCAAAAGTTTATTAATAATGAAAGACAATGTTTTAAGGTGGAAGAAATAATCTGTGATGTTATAGAATATAAGAAGAGTTAGGTAACTTAGAACAGTTCTTAAAAGCATAATACTATTGACCTCTCATGATAATTAAAAAGTATTATTAGGGGGAAATGCACATTTACTCTAAGGATGCTCTTTTTCTACCAAAATTTATTTGTTTTAGCATTTTCTAGATGATTATAATATCCTGAGTCAGAATAGATTTCTGCCACATTTTGTTATTTATGATTACATATAAGAAGGGTTATTATTCATTTTGACAATCTGAAGAAGTATTTAATGACATTTTAATTAAAGTTAAATTTCTTTTTGAGGATTTTAAGAGGATCAAAGTAGAATAATTTATCTAGAAAATATTTAGTAAACTGACTATATGAAAAATAAACAAATGATTACATTTGTATATTTTTTAAAACCTTTGTAAGAAATAATTAATTTCTTTTTACTTGTATAGCTAATGATATCTCAAAACTGAAATCATACTTTAAGTTAGTAAAACTGTTGGATTTATATGCTAATATATTTTCCTTTTTTTAGCCGTGTTGTTTTGCCTTTGACGGTTGAAGAGGTATGGCGATTTATTTCTTTTCCATTTAATTATGGCAATTACTTAAAACTTATTAAATATTCTATTAGAGACATTTGTGCAATCTATGGTACTTATAATTTATATTTTAATTAAATATCTTTAGGTTATTAATCCATTACTCTTTTTTAATTTTTTGTAAGAACATTAATGTGTGCACTTGCGTTTTTGACAAAAAAAGAGATCAAGAAAGAGTGTTTTGAAAATGTATACGTTTTACATTGCAAAAACTTGTCACGTAGGCTGTACATTCTCTACTGATGCTATTATGCACTAGCTTTCTTGGAGATTTATACATTATGTAATTGTTAGTTCCCAAAATTACTTAATTTGAAATATTCTCACATTATTAGCAGGTTAGGTAAAAACCTTGTGTATAGTAAAACCAAAGATCTTATTTTTTGGATCACTATCAGACAGATAAGTCTTTTGTGATGATATAATGTTGTGATAAGTAGTGTGTATTCTATGTTTTTGAGTATGTACTAGTGATAAGCAGTAACTTAACCTTGATAACACTTTGCAGTATCAAGTTGGCCAGCTGTACTCTGTAGCACAGGCAAGCAAGAATGAAACTGGGGGAGGGGAAGGAATAGAAGTCTTGAAAAATGAACCTTTCACAGATTTCCCCCTGTTGGGTGGAAAATTTACATCAGGCCAGTACACTTACAAAATTTACCATTTGGCAAGGTATGTACTGTATAAGATACAAATCTGTTATTCAAATTTTGTTTTTAATTTTGGTGCCAAAATAAATGCTTTGAAAAACATTAAAAAGTTAACTGCAATCAGGGTTGTAGGAAGTGGTAAAGCAAGTTAGGCCATGGCCTGACGTCTTTTTTCATGGCATGTATAACTACAACTTATGTAATAAGGCTTTTTTCTTTTAATTTGATGTTATATTGTGTGTATGCAGTTTTTATAGTTGACATGGCTCAAGATTCAATCTCATAGAATTAAATTTTTCTGGGGGGAGCATGGCCCCAGACCTCGTAGAAATGGCATGCTTTGCACACATCTTGTGCCACATTGTTTAACTATGGCAATGGCCTGAAAAATTGCTTCCACAGCAATGGTAATGTTTATGATAATAAATTTTCAGAGTTTTACTGTTTGAAATTGTGGTCCAATGATATAGATTTACATTATGAAATAAAGTAAAATGTATTTCTATGGTAGTATTAATGGAATTTAATTTTCAGACCATGCTTAAAAAATTGTTTGTTTGATGTTTCCTACCTACCCCACTGAGGTTTGGGTAGGTATTTTTTTCCTTCAGCATCAGGTTGCCAACAGTAACAAATGCCAAAGGCATGAAGTCTCTCTAGGAGAGGTCTGGGGGCATGTCCCCTGGAAAGATTTTAATAAAGAAGTCACAAATGGTATATTCTCAAAGCTTAAATGATTATGCCAGAATTTGTAGTATCAGTGACACTGCAGCATAACACTCTGCTACTTCTCTGGAAAGATGGTGATGTCATTGCTCTCTGTGCTGGGAAAGGACTCAAGTGGTTACATTCACTGCACATATACTTTTGTGCATTTACTGGAAGTGTATTGCCAATGCATGTAAACAATTGCATAAACAGCCAATATGCTTTGTGGAAAATGTTTTTGATTTATAAATACTCTAAAGATGATCCTAAGATGTTAAGTAACATTCAAAAACTTAAATACTTTGCAGAACAAAAAGAATACATGGAGAAATGACCAGGCAGGTAAAAATAGTGAGGGGAGGGGGGGGGGTCAAATTGCTAAAAAGAATTTTGAGCCAGGCCATTTTTTCATGGGTCAGCCACCAACATCAAACAAATATAATTTTATTTTTGGCTTCACAAAGAAATTGACTTTATAGAAATTAAAAGTTTGCCTTTGTTTGTTAGTAAGGCCTAATATTAGCCTATCATCATACCAGCTTTTGTATTTATTGTGTACATCTTTTCAACATAGTATTTGAAATATACAAAATGTGAGCTTACACATTCCCATACGAGTCATATACTATAAAGAAATGTTTTTGAATTTATTCAAGTTCATTGCATTGAAGTATTATTTACAAACTGAGTATTGGGTTTTATAAAGTAAAAAGAAAAAAAGATGCATGTTATTTTAAGTGGAACATGCATTGTGTGACTGGAAATTCCAATTGTAATTTCTTTTGAATAGAAAGATATTCCAGTAACTGTGTTGTGGTAATTTATTCTTGTAATGTATATGTGTTGCATTCCCACTCAATAAACAAGACAGGAGTCTGTTAGAAATTCTGTTTTTAAATAGTAACACTTATGACATTAGATTTTGGTGCACAAGTTTAACAGTGTTTGTGTCTATGTTTTTAAAATTTACTCAGGTAATTTATGTGTAAAATATATTTATTTATTTATTATTGATATATATATTTTTATTAGGAGGATTATTTTGCATTGTTAGCTTAGTAGATGGATGTAATACTAGTCTAAATCTACTAAGCTGACCAAACATTCTAAACAATACAGACTTTTATTTTATAATTGACATTGCATACTCCTACTTAGACCAGCATATTAAATTAGCAATATTACTTAGAATTAGTAATGTAGTTTTGTCCCATTGAAAGCGTAGTTGTTTGACCTACTCTGGGAACAAGAAGACTAGCCTGCTTGTGAATGATGATAAATTTAATTCAAATAATAATAATAATAGAAAAAGAAATAGATGTTAAAAATTAAAGTAACATTAATAATATTGTGTTTTTAATTCTTATCCTTTTTTGTAAATGACTTGAATAAAAATGATGATAATTACTATTCACTTGCTTACTCTGGTTCACACCATAACAATCATTGTTCATAAAAATTGATGATACATATATATGTAGCACCTAGACCACTACTATCTCTGTTGTACTTTAGCCAGTATAATAATAAGCCCTGATATAGGACGAATAGTATTTCTATAGTTTGTGGATTAATATATTATAATTTTAAGGTACAGGAGAAACACAGGATGGATATTCAGTGTTATTGTAGTTTTAATATTAATATATTTTAGATGACAAACACAAGCAACCAGTTTAATGTTAATTTGTGATCTTAGTTTTTGATAGAGAATTTGACAATCACATGTAACAGTGTTATTGTTTTTGTAGTTTGTGGTTTTAGGTAATATATAAGAAAAATGAGAAATGCAGGCAACAAAGCCCATGCTTTTCTCTATATTTAGTGTTTGATTGCAGATAAAAATATTTATAAGCCTGGCATGGCCTGGTGGTTAGAGTGCTCAACTTGTTCCCTGTGAGTTGTGGGTTTGAATCC
Organism: Limulus polyphemus; assembly: GCF_000517525.1. Lineage (NCBI taxonomy): Eukaryota > Metazoa > Arthropoda > Merostomata > Xiphosura > Limulidae > Limulus > Limulus polyphemus. The sequence goes on along the minus strand of NW_013666188.1, from coordinate 27,636 downwards.
CAATCACAATGAACATGCTTGCCCTTTCAGCCATAGGGGCATTATTATGAGACAGTCAATCCCACTATTTGTTGGTAAAAAGAGTAGCCCAGGAGTTAAAAATATCTTCAGCAAAATTTTCTAACTGATTATCTGTAAAACGATTAAAGAGTTTCTAATATGTACATATATATTTTTGGTTTGGTTTGCATTTAATGCAAAGCTACATGAGGGCTATCTGTGCTAGCTGTTCCTAATTTAGCAGTGACAGACAAGAGGGAAGGTAGCTAGTCAACATCAACCATTGCCATTACATTCCCATATTCTACCAGCTTTATCTAAAATTTTATGGATTAACCCCTTATTACTCTATTTATAATTTAGCAAAGTTCCTGCTTTCATTCGACTTCTTGCACCCAAAGGTTCTTTAGAAGTTTATGAAGAAGCTTGGAATGCTTATCCATACTGTAAGACAGGTGTGTATATTATTGCAGATTGTTTCTTCTTTTTTTTTTACTTTACTGCACGTCTTTAAATTTTATAATTTTATATGCCCTTACCTTTTCAAAACAATTTGTTAAAACAATGTATGATATGGATTTAAATTCTGAAATGAAATGTAGTTAATAACTAGACAGAATTGACAAATTACAAAAACATTTCTTTTTATTACTTCAATATGTTAACATTTACCTTACCTGAAAGTGTATTTCCAGTCGATACTCATCTTTTCACACAGGATAGTTATCTTCCACGCATTCTTCCAAAGAGATTTGCAAGCCACCAGCCTTGTGGAAACTCCCTCTTAATTTTACATCAAACCACTGAATTTGTGCTACTGCATGATGACATCATCATGCAGCAGGACCATCTACCAAAGAGAAGTGCAAAACAGCTCCATGTGCATTGACTTCCTCTACATTTTGCCCTCGTGAATCCTCATTTTTCCCCTCAGCAGTGTATTGACCAAACACGTTTCAAGTTAATGAGATTTGCATTGTTAACAAAACTTTGATATTTGTTTTCTTAAAGCTTTAATATTTTTAATGACTTCTCGATTGATGGTGATTTGTAATTAGTCCTGAGTGTGGGATGTTGTTCACACTTAAGCCTTGTTTCTGTTGTGCTTTGGAAGCCCATTAACTGTCAGGATTGTAGCAGTTATTGTTCAGTGTGTTGTGGATTATCACATGCTTAACTCTTTTAGCACGGTCTTGGTCCCTGGGACTG
>NW_013666188.1:22566-26395 GCF_000517525.1 Limulus polyphemus | reverse complement strand
CGTGAATCCTCATTTTCCCCTTTGCATTGTTAACAAAACTTTATATTTGTTTTCTTTACCTTTTGTTTCAAAAGCTTTAATATTTTTCATGACTTCTAGAGTGATGGTGATTTGTAATTAGTCTTGAGTGTGGGATGTTGTTCACACTTAAGCCTTGTTTCTGTTCTGCTTTGGAAGCCCATTAACTGTCAGGATTGTAGCAGTTATTGTTCAGTGTGTTGTGGATTATCACATGCTTAACTCTTTTAGCTCGGTCTTGGTCCCTGGGATTAAGCTCGTATCCATTTTTGTGCTTGTTATAGTTTTCATGCTATAACTTTTAAATTAGTAAGCGAATGTTAACAGAATTTGGCAGATTATCAGTAATCATTACAATGCTTTCATACGAAAAATATCAAATTTTTCTAATAAGTCTTAAGATATGTTAAGCAATGTTACCCTCGTGCTTTTTTTTTTTTTCACATCTTGCCTATCTATCATGCAAAGTAATTTTCATTTTAAGATTAAATATATTTTTATGCATCAGAAAATTTTCAAATTTCACATGTAAAACCTTTATAATGTCCAGATAGTTACCAAACTTTCTTTAAGAACAAATTTATATTTTATCTGTTATTTTCACTAAAGAATCTCTGTACAGGTTCGATATATTTGACCGATCTTGTAACCACCATAAAAAATAGGAAATAATTATAAATTATGCCTCTTTTATTCTAGAATGACAACAAATTATAACACAAAAACATAAATGTTTAGACTAAATAGCATATATGTCGTAACATTATACATTTATATATATTTATTATTTTTATTTTATTGACTTTTCAGCTGTGACTGGCTAACAATACAGAAGTTACAATGATGCTGCGTGTGTGCACTCATGTTACCATATACAATAATATAAAACTGACCTTTAGTCTTTACAAAGTAACCTGTCTTGGCTGGGGTTTTAGTAGACTAGTATTTTGTAAAATACAGTCACATTTCGATTATTATACATTATATATGTATATAGATTATTACTATTTAGAAATAAGTTCTTAAACTTATTTTTCTTAAAACATAGAACAGTAAATAAAGAAGTAAAGCAAACAATTATCTTTTCTAGTTACGACCTTTGTACTCGGTTGCTGCTTGATGTAGGTTGCTAGGCTTTTTTAAATTTCACACATGGAGGATATGAAACAAAATATTTTTTTTAGGTTTTATATATACATTTGAATAACCAAAAAATCATCAATTGCTATATCAATACCATAGAAATCCACTATAATTTATCAAACTTAGTAACTAAGCTGGGTCTAAAAAAAAAAATATTAAATTTCGAGCACAATAAAGACACAACGTATCTCCTTGAAATCTTAGTTCAAAGAAACGAGATGGTGTCCCAACACTTTAAAATGGCTGAGAAAGCCATTAGGGGGACATTCTAAGCTTTCGATTGGTTATTCACATGTCATATATTGAAATAAGTGTATATAAAGGACCGTTTTCAAAAATGGAAATAGGTGAGTGGGACCGCTGTGTTTGATTCAGTACATGAGCAATATTTCAGCAAATATTCTTATTTTATATTCTAGCATGTCAATATTGGTAATTTAAGTTCCTTATTCGTACGAAACTATAGACTTAGTATTTTGATTTCACAAACATCTAATTTGAACAAGTGCTGCATTCAATATACTACGTGACACACAAAAATCGATATTTAACTGTTTCTTTTTAGTATTCACTTTTAAGTTAGGAGTTTAAATAATGTATAATACTAAAAGTTGAATTGTAATCTACAGTTTGATACCAAACTTATTGACGTAAATTCATAAAATAGTAGTTCAATAAAATTTTGAATGCAAGTCAACAATTGTGATGACATGGCCTTTGACCCATGACCTGTCTGGAGAGGGTTAATAGGCCTTCTACTTGCACCTTGTCAGCCAAGTTTCTTTCTCCTCAATTGTGGATGATCTGTTGACTACATCCCTCACCTACTTTGCTTTATGTAGCACTCTATCATTTGTTAAATGCTCTTAACCTTTTCATCTCTTACTGGATTTCATTTTCAGTTACATTTGGTTTACTTCTGGTCTTCTTTTTCTTTTCTTTTTTTTTTTCTCACTTGATGACCCACATTTCTTGTGTTTATCTTTTTTCTCTTTGGATGGTATTAGGAGTTGTACTGTTTCCTTCCTATAATAGTTCCTTTCTTGTGACAGGCACCTCCCTCCTATGTTCATGGCCACTTTTGTCAAGATTTGTTGACCTACTTCTCTTCCTTCTTCTGATTCTCTCTCATTGATTTCTATTTGACCAAGTTGGAGATTGGGACCTTTTCTTTCTTTGTCACTTTCTAGTTCCCTATCTTCATGTTTTTCTCTCTACCCTTCTGTATTCCCTCTCCTACTTGCAACTTTTATCTGTGGCATTTCTTCATGCTTTGATAGCTTCTGAGGATGTTCATTCTCTTCTCTGTTTAGAAAAAAGACACTATAGAAAAGACCAAAGATGTGGAAAATAATGAAAAAAGTGTTCACAATCGGTAAAACACACATCCATAACAAACTCTTTATTATTATTTGCAACGTTTAGGGCATAAGCCCTTCGTCAGGCAGTTTAAACCGTGTTACATAGAAAAAAGGCTTAGACAGAATCACTGAAGGGTTAGAATATAAAGAGATTCTAAATTACGTACATACTGTGTGAAGCACGTTAGCAAAATTATTGTTAGAAGGAACTTTGTTGAAGCACTTTATAAATGGTTCTCTGTTTGGCCTTTTCCAGTTATTCTGCTTTGTTCCTCTGCTGTCGGTACTTGTTGTATTACCTTCCTCTTTTCTGTACCCCTTCTGTCTTGTGTATGTATTATTTGTCTGGCTCCCTTTCCTTCTTCAAATGTCTTGTATCTTTTTTCCCACCTCGTGATCTGATGTGATAATATACGACTTCTTTCCTTATTCTATTTCCAGTTTTTCTTTCCCTTTCTCAACCTTTGCTCCTATTCTTCGTGTAAATCAGTCTTCTTACTTTACCTTCACCCCCTCATGGTGGACACAGCAGGTAGCCTTGTGTGGCTTTGCTAAGAAATAAACAAACCTTCCATTCCAGATTCCATATAATTCTCGTTTTCTTATTTTACTTCTACCAGTAATCTTGTTTGTCACTCTTCTTGCCAGCAACTCCCATTTGTATGATTCTGCAGGTGCTTTTTGTCCTGCTGTTTGTCTCACTTTCTGCCAACAGTTGTTTTCCATTTCTCTATTTGAGTCTCTTTTCACATTTTTTCCAATTTCTCTTTCTTCTCCCTCTGACCTCATTTATGGTCTTTTTCACCTGGTCTGTGGTCACCCATTTTCAGTGTGTCAGACACTTTCCTACGTGTTTCTCTTGATCTATCTTGTTTTTGTTTTCTCTGTCTCATTTGTCCTTTTTTTTTGCATCTTCCCATTCTCTGCTTTTTGCCTTAGCATTGGTCCTTGTTGTTTTTTTGTTGGTATTGTAGGGGGCCTTCTCTTGACTTTTGTTTAACTTTTTATATCTGTTAACCCATTCTGTGAGGTTCCTTCTTCTCCTAATTCCTTCTGTTATAGTAGTCGCTTGGTTTTGACAGGATTTGTCTTGGGATCTGGGTCCTTTCTCACACCTACTCATTGTCAGGTGCTTCTGGACATTTCCTTCTTTTCTCATCTCAACAGAGTTCAGCCTATCTTCTTTGCTTATGAACTATGGCTTATCTGGTCACCAGCTTTTCACTTCTTGTTCTCATCTTGTGTGAGAGGTTTCGAGACAGATCACGGGTGAAAGGCCATGTCATCTCGTTTGTTGACTTGCATTC
>NW_013666188.1:5755-21775 GCF_000517525.1 Limulus polyphemus | reverse complement strand
TATGTTCATTCTAGAATGAAAGAGGCATAATATATATTTATTTCCAAATTTTTTATGGTGGTTGTAAGATCAGTCAAATCTACTGAACCTATACAGAGATTAATTACTGAAAATAACAGATAAAATATAAAGTTTTTTCTTAAGAAACATTTCATATCTATCTGGATATTATTAAGATTTCACATGTGAAATTTCAAAATTTTCTGATGCATAGAAGTAATTTTAATCTTAAAACAAATATTACTTTGTATGATATAGACAACATGTGAAAAGAAAAAAAAAGTTATAAGAAAAGCATTGTAAGGTTTACTGATAATCTGCAAGATTTTGTTAACATACGCTTACTAATTTAAAAGTTATAGCATGAAAACTATAATAAGCACAAAAAGAGTTGAAAGAGTTAATACTTTCCACAGCCTTTCCTTGTGGCTCTTGTTCTAGGGTCTTTTTTTTTGTTTATTTGTTTTTGACCATTGTCTATACACTTCTGTGTCAATTTTCATGATTTGCTGGGAGCTTCAGTCTTATTGGCAAGCTGCCTCTCTCAGACAGTCCTTATTCTGTTAGTGGAGTAGTCTCTGCACACCTATATCTATATGGGATTTACTCTTGAACATTTGCCATCCTTCTGTACTCCAGGCGTCCTCTTTTACAGTCCTCTATTCCTCTTCCTTCAGCTCTGGCTGTCATTTTTCTAAACCAGGCCTGGTTTTACTTCTTTCTCTATACCTACTGTTTTATTCATCACATCCTCTGTACCTTGGATGTACACACTACTATCCTTCTATAAGACCACATTGGTCTTGATGCAATAACTCAATAAACCCTCCCTATCTCTCTTTATTTGTACTCTCACAGTTATTGTCCCTCCACTCTCACGTGTGAAATTTTCCCAGTGTATCGCTCATTAGACTGGACTTTCCACTTCTGTGGCATTATTTTCATCATATCTTTCTTGTCCTTCAACTGTATTTGTATATTGCTATCAGTGGTGGATCTTTTGTCATTGGTCCTTGCAACATCCATTTTCTTCGAGTGGTGATTTTGTGCACTGCTTTTGTTCCTTTCTTAATTTTTTTTTATTTTTCCAGTACTAAGATATGTTTCATACCCTGTCCTTCGTTCTTTTCCTTTCCTTCACTCTTCTCTTTCCTTCTCACCCTGCTCCCTTGCCTGACTGAGACTTCGTTGGGGTTATGCTTAATTTTATGTATGCCCCATTCTTCAAGCTATTGCCTTCCTGACCTTTACCATCCTTCTTTCCTGACTTGTTCCTTCCTACTTATTTCCTGAAATTACTGTTTTCCTGATATCTATCCTCTAGATGCTTCTCACACTCTCTTACACCACACTTCTCCCCTCCCTGAATCAATCCTATCTTCCTAAAATTTGACTGTTTGAGGATAAACTGTAATTCTCTCTTTCTTCCCTTCCTTTCATCTTTGTTCTATTGCACCATTTGGATCTGGTTCAGCTCCTATGTTCTATTGGATAGTTCTGTGCCTCATCATGGACCTCTTGCTTTGAGGGTCCTCACCTTCTTCTGTTCCTATCACGGGACCACTATTTTGTATGAACCTCATACCTTATTCCTTTCCAGGATGGGCCCATCAACTCCTCCATCGACGTGTTTGTCTTGGGATGTTGATGCTTGTATTCCATTCATCGCCCTTTTCATTCTTTTCCACCTCTTCTTTGCCAGCCCTTGGATGAGTTTTTCCAGGTAGGCATATAAACTCTCTTCACACATCCATCTTTATACCTTCTGGCTGTTTTATATCCTGATGGTTTTTGGCTTCCAAAAGTTGCCATTCTTCCTCTATCTTTGAGATGAATGTGCATCATTTCCCCTTTTAGGATTTTTCTTTCATTCAGTAGGATCCCACTAGGTAGCTACTGGTTGCCTCCCAGGATATACTTACCCAAAATCTGCATCAAGTAGTATAATGGAAAGCGTACATGCAATCTGTCCTGGCTCTACAAGTGCTCCCTGTGAGATGGGTTTTTCTACAGGACCACTTGAGGTTTCCTTGTGGTATCTATCTATATATATTTATATACACACACACATTACTTTTTTTTTCTGATCCAGACCATTCCATGGACTGCATTGGAAGAAGCCAGCACCAAGGCAGTATTTCTGCCCACTTCTCTGGCTAATACTTGCTGGCTTTTAAAAAGAGGGTTTCACGGTCACCCATTGCACTGTCTTCAGTAAAAGACCTTTCTGGACTCAAGGACTGATGGGGATCCCAACACAATTTTTGATACTTTTCTCCGCACACATTCCCAACCATCCTTTCCATTTTCCAGTGTACATTTATTCATTGCTTGATCAAAGAATGAGGATTCATGAGCATGAAATATAAGGGAGAGTCATTGTGCATAGAGGTGTGTTGCACAGTAATTAATGGAGGGTTATGCTGATGAAGATGTCATCTTGCAGTAGTACAAGTTCACGTTGTTTCATGTATGAATAAGTGGGATTTTTCACAAGGCTGGAAGAATGTGTAGTAGATAACTATCCTGTGTGAAAAAGATGAGTATCTATTGGAAATACATTTTCAGATAAGAAAGTGTTAACATATTGAAGTAATATACAAAAATGATTTGTAATTTGTTAATTTTTTCTAGTTATTAACTACATTTTGATGCTGTTTTCATTATATGAACATGATCTATATTTGTTTATTCAAGAATTGTACTGTTAATTATTGAAAAGAAGTTTTTCTTTAGTATTTTTTTCATCATGTGATTTACATGCTATATATTTCCGTTGTTTAAAGCTGGTGTTTCTTCAAATACTGAACAGTAAAGTGCACCTCACATAGCTTAACCTTAAGGGTAAAACTAGTTGGAAAAAAATAAACAATCCACTCAAAAGCTGTATCTCTGGACTTTTAATTAGTTGGATACATGTTATCTGTGTCATTTATGCTGAGGATGGCGTAGTGGTTAGCATGCTTGACTATTAATCTGAGGGTCTGTGCCTCCCATTGTTACAAAGTTGTACTCCACACTCTGTGACTGTTGGTGCATTATAATAGTGATGGCCAAATATATATATATGATTAGTTTAGTCCAAGAGTTTGCTGTGGGTGCTGTTGATTATCTGCCATTCCTCTAGTCTAACCGTTCAAAGTTAGGGATGGCGAGCAAAGATAGCTTTGCATATATATCTAAAACAAGCTAACTATATGATTTAAGGGCTTAAATGTAAAATGTCTTTTCATAAAGTACAGGTTGTGATTCAGCAGTTTTCAACATCTAAATTTTCCCTGCTATTAATGCATTTGGTGGAGAACTGTAGCTACTAAAAAAATATTATAAGGAATATAACTATTGCGTTCAAAACTAGGGATGACAAGTATAGATAGGCCATGTATAGCTTTATGCACATATCCAAAACAAACTACATAATTTGATAGCTTAAAGGTAAAACATCTTTTCATAAAGTACAGGTTGTGATTCAACAGTTGTCAACACCTAAGTTTGCCCTCTCACTTGTACATTTGTTATAGAACTGTAGCTACCATGACAGCAACTATTTTAAGGAATATTATTATGTTGCCTCATTAAGCTAATAGAAAAAAACTTTATTTACAGGATTTGTAATTAATGTACATTAGTATAAATCTACCACTGTAGCTCTTTATTTTATTGATTGATTTTTAAATTTGTTTTTTCGAATACAAGTTTCAAAAAAGCTGAATTTTTTTATATTTTTTCATATCCATAATAATTAGTGTCAACTGTCCTCTATTAATTCATTTAACTAATTAATTAGCATTGTGACTGATTACCAATTAGTTTAATACTTATAATAAAATGTATTATTTATGAAGATTAAAGTTGTTGACAAATGAAAATTGACAATTAGTCCTAAAGTTTAAATATGTTTAATATGTGAAGAACGAGTTTACCCGCTAAGGGAATAAAATATTACACTATTTCCATTATTGGTGGTAGTGGACATAACGCTTTATGGGAGAGTAAAAAAAAATTTGATAAAATTATGGAAGGAAAAATAAGTGAAATAGTGACAGATGAAGACATTTAATTTTTACATTTCTTGATACCATAATTTAAAATAGTCAGTATTTCATAATGTCGCAAGAGTTCGATCAAGTTAAAATCTCAAGATCATAGTCAAAGATGGGGATTATCCAGAAAGACACAGTGTTTTGTGTACAGAGATTTATCTTGTTGATATTCATTCTATATTTTTACACTTGTTTACTTTAAATCTAAATACAGCAACTGTACATTCTGCTTAGTAGGTTTTAATTTTATTCATGTCCAACTACATAATACAACAACAGCATTGCTTAAAGGATTTATCTATTTAAAACATTTATCCTTCTCATATATATATATTATTCCACTTAATAATGCTGCATATGTGAAAAAACTTTGAGCATTGGCTTGTATGGCATAGCACATTCTTTGTATGTGGGAAGTCGTAGATTTAATCCCATCTATATCCTTTTTTTTTTGCTAAACATTGTTTCAGTAGTCAAGTAATTTTAGTATATAAATCATACTCAAAGGATGAGTTTATCCCCTAGTGTTTAAATAATGTAAGAGGTAATATGTTTTTCCAATTATTTGAACCTCCAATGTTTTTAATATTTTTTAAATTTTGCTGTTTCATGTGCTTGTTATGGATGGATATAACATTGCAGTGATAACGGTGAGTTGAAATTTTATTGTAATTTAGATAATGATATACACTAATAAATTTTAAGAACATCTTACATTACTCATTTATTCACAAATCCTATTTTTTAAAATGTTTAAAGAGTAAAATGTCTTGTTTCTAAATATATTTGCTGAACAAAATAGTTGATATCTTTGAATCTATAAGTAACACTTCAGATATGTGTGTGATATAAAATATATTTACTTTAGTTGTTTGTTTGTTTTGGTAATTTGTGTATTAGTGATGTTGAGCATGTGGTTTTAAAACTTTGCATCCATTCTGTCAGAACCCGGACTATATGAAAAACAACTTTGTTCTGTGCATAGAAACAATGCATGCACCTGACAGGGGGGAACAGGAAAATGTAAGCATTTCTATTTTGTGATTAGTTCTTCATACTCTTACAAACTAGAAAATCTAGTATATATGGATAAATGTAATAATTGCTCTTAATCAAGTCTTCAGAATGTAAATCTTAAGTATATTTCATAATTAATTTGTTTTATCCAAGTCTTGTGTGTTAAATGCTTATGTAAATCCCATTCAGAAAGTTGTGACACTAAAACATTAAATCAAAATTGGTATTTAATACAGTCTTTGAGTTATTATACAAAGAGTTTGGATGGGCTGTTGTATTGAATATTAATGACTTACTAATTATATAGATTTTAAAAAAAATTTACAAATGGCTCCTTACTATACCTAAGTAAGATACACTGTATTGTTTAATTATTATTTTTGTTAAATATATATATGTTATACTAGTTAGTATATTGAATATTGTTACTTTTTAATTTTATAATTTTTTATTATTATACTTTTTTGTGGAGATAGTTTTGTATTAATTGCTTAGAATTATGTATTTAGGACTAACACAAATCTCCTTTGCTGACTGAACCTCATGATATTATTGGGATTACAGATGAAAGTATTGTTAATGCAATAAGGGTACCCAACTGGTAAAACAATGAATTATAATCTTAAGTAGAGACACAAGAAAAGTATATTTAATACACTGATTGCAAAATTGATTTTTAGTTTCACTAAAGTTCATTGTTTACTCTGATCAAAAGTTCATATGTACCTACATATTTCAGCTTTTCTAAATGTAAGTGATGATTGTTACCAAAGTATAATTTTAAACTTCTTCAGCTCAGTACTTTCATTAGTTTTATTTAAAATGCACCAAGAAATGCTATATTATGTTCAGAAGTAACTTTGTTTTATCTCCAGTATGATTGTATTTTATTTCTATAATTACTAAGTAAAACAGGTTGGAGGTCATACTTACCTTATTATACCTTTGATTGAATGACAAAAGTGGATATCATATGAATAACCAAATGGAAGAGTTTAGTGCGAGTGATGACCCACTTTGTTTTAGTAGCAGTAAGTTAAAAGTTTCAACATTCTAGAGAGAGTGAATACCTCAGTTTAATAAAAAAAATGAGGACTTTATAAGAATTTGACAATTTAGCAAAAAAAATATTAGCATCACATAAAAAAATAGGATTATGCAAGCTTTGTACATCAGTAAGTTTTCATTCAGTATCTGTTGGTTAATGGCAAATAATGAGTAATCAAAAAAATAAACAGAAATTTGCTAAATTTAATTTTGCTCTTATCACATTCTAATATATAATTGATCAGTTTTATGCTTGCTTGTAGTTTCTAAAACATTTCTATCCTTTAGGTACATGGGCTTTCTCCAGAGAAGTTAAAACAACGAGATGTGGTATTTATTGATATAGCTAATGACAATGTCGAGACTAGAGTAAGTTACTCCAGGTTTTCGTAAATTGGTTTTTCTTACGAAAATATGAATTATCTATTTTGGATGTTAATATGTTTGTAACTATTAATCAATGACAATAAGCAGTATAAAATGTGGCCAATATAAAAATCATAATTAATTGTCTTGAACATAAAATTTACCATCCTATTACTCATTCTGAATACTACTTTCATAACTAAATTTTATATGAATACTGTTTTCATAAATCAAAATAATTTTATTACATATCAAGATCAAATTATGGCACTGCTTTATTATCTCTTATCAAAAATAAAATTAACTTTTACTTTCATGTACAGTTGTTGTTTAACTACTCTTTCTTGATTGTGTTTCAGGATTATAAAGAACTAGAAGACCCAAAGAAGATTAAATCCAAAAAAACTGGTAGAGGTCCATTAAATACTGGTTGGCAAGTTAGTATTTTAAATCCTCTAGTTTAGTGTTAGTATTTTGTGTCTTGTTTTGTTGTGTGTTATTGAACACAAATATTTCATGTTTTGTTGTGTGCAATAAATTTTCATATTTTTGGCTTGTTATGTGTTATTGAGTATAATCTGGACATTGTTTTGTGTTATGTTCTTGAGTGTGTGAATTTGTATTTTGTTTTGTGTTTGTCAAGTGTTAGTGAGTTTTAAAATCTTTCTCTTGCTATATGTTGTCATGTGCTACTGGATGTTGAAAAACTTCTGTTTTTTTTATAGTGGTAGTATCTGTGTATTTTGTTATTGATTATTACTTGTCATATTTTTATTTGTCTTGAATCTTACTACCAATATTTTGTGTTGATATCTCATTAAATTATAACTGCTATATAAAAAATGTGCAATATAATATGTTACCCTTATAGAAAACAGCTAATCCTGTTATGTGTGCATACAAATTGGTGACAGTAGAATTCAAATGGTTTGGTCTTCAGAATAGAGTGGAATCATTTATTCAGAAGGTAAGCTTTTTTTTTCTCAAACCGTCTTTCTTATTTGCTTACATTTTATTATTACTCCGTTTAAAAACCGAATGGATTGGGAAAATCTTTTCACACTTTAGAATATATATATACTATTAGTTTAGGAGTTTGACAGCTCCTTTCTTTTGTGTGGATTTCATTATTATATTACATTCACTTTACTAAATTTTTGAATGAATAAACAATTGAGAAGCTCTTTGTTCAGTAAGTGATACCTGAAGAAGGTCAGTGCCTGAAACATTGTATCCAGAACAGTATATATATTAATATATATCTGTAGTTAACTCCTTGGTGGTTTGACCTACAAGATACTTCTTATTAAATAGTGATTCAACCAGAAATGATTATGTATTATCTCTGCTTATACTACAAACCAGTGATTTTGAATTTGACTTGGATATTTCTAACTTGTTTTATAGAGCGAGAGACGGATTTTTCTCAACTTTCACCGGCAGGTTTTTTGTTGGTTAGACCAATGGTATGGCTTAACAATGGAAGACATCAGGGCACTTGAAGATAAAACTAAGAAAGAACTGGATCAGGTAAAGTCTATTGGTAGCTTAAAAGTTTTATATAAATATTCAGAGTTATATATGAAAAAATAGAAAAATGTGAAGGCGATATAAGAAAGAAATTAGACTTTTGGAGAAAAGCCACCTCAAAACTCTTTAGTTTTATTTCCTTGATGATGGTTCAAGCAAATGCTTTTTTTCTTCAAGCCAGAAACAAGCTTGTCAGTTAATGACAAACACACACGTACACATATAGTGTGTGTATGTGCTTATGCATGAATGTTATCAAACTTGTAAAGTTTGTGTATTTTGTTATTAGGTTTATATAAGGAACCAAACCCAAGTTACCCTGACAGTATGCTTATACCTAATCCATTAGTTTAACTAAATAATTATTGTTAATTGTAATACATTTAATTATTACAACTAATTACATTTGTTACTTGTTAGTTTTTTTTTTCTTTTCAGATTATTCTTGTGTTGTTCTTTTTAAGTTTTTTTTCATTGTTGATTTATTAATTTTTTTTTTGTTCAGTGCTAATATAACAATGAATTTTCCTAAGTATTTGGAAAACAAAAAAATAAATATGAAATATGAGTATGTTGCACAGCCAATTTGATAGTTAAATAAGGCAGTACAATAAGTGTAACATTTTGTTTTTTGACAGCAAATTAACCAAGGACCAGTTAGAGGAACACAAGGAGACGAATAGAACACATAAATCAGTGTAGTAGCATCAGTATTGTCACTGTTAGCAAAACTTTAGTAGATTCAATTCTTTACTGTGTAAACTGTTGTGATGATGTTTCTGAAGCTAAAAAAATCAACCTCTTCTAATCCACTTCCAGTGTTGATAGATCAGTTACACCAATTATGTTTTATTCTCTTTTGTTGATTGATATTATTTTGTTTGGTCAGTTGTACAAAAGTTCTAGTAACATTCCTTGAGGCTTGTGAAATAAGACATACTGTTATAATGAAATTTATGTGTATAACGTACAATGATGTAATTAGTCAAAAATAATGTGACTAATTTTAGGGAGAATTTACTTTGTAGATTGTGCTTTCGCATGTGCTACTTTGTTAGGATAAATTGTTTCCTTAGTAAATCTTCTTCAACTTTCAACTTCCGTGATGATGTAAATGCTAGTTTTTGCAGCAGCTTTGGGGAGTCAGTGCTCTGTTGTTTTCATTATTAATTGAGTTAGTTTCATTGTTTTTAATAAAAGCCAGAACATTGCTAAATAAATTACTTATAGATGTGATTTTTGGCTTGTGACAGTATTTAGTTTATATTTAAACTGTATTTCTACAGAAGTGTTTCTGTGAATAGAAGCATTAATCAGTCATGAGGTTTGTTTTATGTAAAATGTTATCTTGACTTCAATTTAGAAGTTTCTGCCACAGTGTGTACAATAACGTTTTCACTACAGTCTTTGTAACATGGTATTGCCATACATATTAAAATCATATTGTTGACTACTATATTAGTTGAAAAAAAAAGATATTTAGATCTTTCATGTAAAACAAATAAAAAATATTTAGAGCATAATTTGGCACTGGTAATTAATATTTTAAGAAAAAGACAATCTTCCTGTGTGGAAAACTCTTTAAGGACTACTGCTATATGGGGAAGTTTTTAAACATGTTGGTGTTTTAAACCTCGTAAAGGCTTGAGAACACAGGAATATTGTCCAAAAACTGCAGCAACACTTTCAGACACATTGTATATTTTTTTAATTTTATCCTGTCTCTTATGGTAAGTGTCTTAGTCCTTCTGTACTGAAATATGTTATAGCTTACTGTGGGTGGAAAGCATGTGGCAGTGACTTCATTCAGTGAAGAGCATGTTGGTAAAGGTGTGAACACTAACGCATTAGCTCAGCAATAAGATATGGTTAGCCAAATTATAAAATTACTGAAGATTAGACTCTAGAAATAAAAATTGAGTTTGCTGGAGATGGCCCTTTTCTTCCATTTACAATTGAAATTCTTAATTAATCAAGTATTTACACTTCAGAAACTTTTCAAATGGAGTTAATACTTTATAAGCTTGTTCTAGTTGTTCTCTCTTTTTATCAAAAACAACTAGTGAAGTACATATTTTGTAAGATTTTCTTCTTTCTGAATTTTAATCACAAAATTCGAAAATTAGGCCACACCAAAAAATATTGATCTATGAATCTTTTGACAAAAATGCTGAGACAGCAAGAAAAATGTTTTTTCTTTTGTTAAATTTCTGAACAAAATTTTCTTCATTGAAATATAAATAAGTTTATGCTTTATAGTATAAAAAAAAACATTGTTTCTTTCATGAAGTTCAACAGAGGCAGTAGGCCTTGGTATTTTGGTCTTGTCACACCAAATTTCACATATTTTAAACCAACTTTGGCACACGCATTAACTCGGAAAGGTAAATTTACACTTGTGAAATTTCCAAATATTCGATCAGATATGGAACATAGCACCTCAACTTTCAAAGACGATTGTTTGTCCCCAAACAATTCTCCAAATGAATCACACATCTGGACACAATAAAAGAGTGTTTGGTTTTATTATCTTACCCCTTTCCCCACAAAAATATTATGACAGTTATCCCACTAATTTACAATTTAAAGAGGACGTCATCTGTTTGCTTTGCTAAACCAGAAAAGCAAAAAACATTATAAAATGTTGACCAGAATTAGGTCTGGACAATGTTGATTTTCAGATTTACAAGCAAAATAAATAGTTTGTCAAAAATTTGAGTAGCAATATTCATGATCAAGATTTGTTTTTATGGTGGTTTTAGGAATGTGAAATGACAGTCTTTTTGTAACATACTAAAAATAAATTAGTCCAAGCTAGGTTTTGCATTGTTACAGTATGATAATATAATTAAACATTAGTCTTAAAATAGAAATGAGTAACATAGTGAAATGATAACATTGTTTAATTCCAAAAAAAAAAGAGATGTAAAATTGAAACAAGCTTTATCAATGATCTCATTAAGCTATGTTTTTTTTTGTGTGAGATTGTACCATGCATAAATGAATTATATCCAGTATGTGTTTTATGACCATTTTTTGATAATTACTTTTAATCAGTTTAAAATAAAAGTCAGCAATTAAAAAATAATTACTTGTATGTTGTTGAATTTAAAAAGGTGAAAATTTTTATCAATGATCTAATTAAGGTAAGGAATTTTTCCATACATAGACAAAGTTATATGCAGTTTCTGTTTGATAACGTAATAGGTGGATGATAATTTATTAGTTTGTGATATTAAGTTAGAATTTTCTGTAGGCTTCAGTTTTACAAAATTAAAATTGGTTATTGCTTTCCAGTTATTAATATTGAAATTTTTAAAATTAGGTGACCATGGTATGTATAGGATGCCAGGCTTTGTATTACGTATGATAGATTAGTGATTCCACATCTGTTCTTTTTATCTATAAACAAATTTAAAGGTGGGTTTCCTACTCAAAAATTTAATTTAATCTATTTTATGATTGAGTTGGAGATAACCTGAATCATCATGAAACATGACTTTTAAAAATAAATTTTTCAGTTTTGATTTGATAAGAAAATTGATTCTAGCTGAGTCCACATTACAGTTAAGTTTTAATCTATCTTGTGACTGAGTTGGAGATAATAACCTGAATCATCATGAAACATGACTTTTAAAAATAAATTGTTCAGTTTTGATTTGATAAGAAAATTGCTTCTAGCTAAGTCCACATTACAGGTTTTGGTGTCAAAAGGTAATTCTGTTGTTGATTCCTTTATATTAAAAAGGTTGTTTAGGAAAGATATGCTGATTTTATTGTGTTATTACTATTAGTGACATCTCAACTTGATTTTGATTAAGAAGCTTTTTGGACAAGTAAACTAAAAGAGGTTATACAAGATTCAATTTAATACTTGGTAAATAGCTGTGAAAAGGAAGAGGAGGATTATGTAGTGGAAATTTCAAAATGAATGTATTCTGATTAAAAAGAGTTCACATAATAAATGAAATAGTCATGAAATTAATGTTAAAAAAGATTTTGAAACCTTTCTCAGTAAGAATTGTTGTTACTGTATATTTTATTATTTGAAGTCTTTCAGTTGTTTACAGTTTGTAACTGGAATGAAACTAAGAATGATAAAAGTACAATCATATGATAATTCTCATTTCATCTTTGGGTTGAAAGTCATATGTCTGTCTGTGTTACATTCTTGCTCTTCAGGTGACTAACTTCATGCCTGGAATTTGGTCAATCAATTCCAGTATTTTGTACCAAAATTATTATTTCTCCATAAAAATAGAAATACTGTGACAAGCTAACTAGAAAGAGATATGCTATTTAATCTTTTAATTTCTGAGAGATCCGATATTCTGGCTTAGTCAGTTACTTGAAACACTAAACTCTGAGATTGTGGTTCAGTTTATAACTTTAAAGACACTAAGAATCAGTTCTCTGGTTCAATTACTAACATATGTCACTAAAATTTTATACCCTGGTCTAATCATGTACTTTTCATAAAAAAATCAGATACTGTGTTCTAGATGTTTTCAAATTGTGGGCTGGCCTAAAGAGGAAAAGAAATTACTTAACTGTAAGCACAACTAGACAGCTGAGGAGTTGAAAGGATTTAACAAATCTCTTCAAAGTTTTTTTGTAAATATCAGTATATTCCTATTCTTAATCCTTTCCCTGTTTGTTTATGTTACAGAGAAAGCGTTTTCTTTTTTTTACTTGGTCATTTTCATACAATAGTACACAATGGTCATTTGGAATGGCTGTACCTAAATTTGAACAGAAAGGCAGCTAGTTAACAACAACAAAAAAAAAACTGCCAACTCTTTCGTTTTTGACAAAAATAGCTCACCCATGGATGATCCCACAATACAAAGTGTATTGTTGCAATAAAGTGGACACGAACTTGAATCTTTGGATTCAAAATGCACAAACGTCAACCAGTTGGCACACCTGACCCTCTGTAGTATTCTCCATTTTCGATGACGAGGAACCCACTTTGAGACTAATAATGGTTGGAGACGGCTTGAATGGGTAATGAAGAAAAACTTTGATATAAGTTTAACATAACCTTGTCGAATCGTTGTACATTTGCGGTTATGTTAAACTTATATTAAAGTTTTTCTTCATTACCCATTCAAGCCGTCTCCAACCATTATTGTTATCCTTATTATAACATATATTTTATTATTTATCTATAATGAATGGTCATTTTGTTAGGACTTCC
Organism: Limulus polyphemus; assembly: GCF_000517525.1. Classification (NCBI taxonomy): domain Eukaryota; kingdom Metazoa; phylum Arthropoda; class Merostomata; order Xiphosura; family Limulidae; genus Limulus; species Limulus polyphemus. The sequence continues at coordinate 8,572 of NW_013666188.1, read as the reverse complement.
TCATAGATATGTGTAGAATATTTTTATTCTGCATGTGGCAAATAAACTGATCAGGTAATTTAATAATTAATTTTTCCAGAGCCCCCCCCCCCCCCCGTTGGCACAGCGGTATGTCTGCGGACTTAAAACGCTAGAAACTGGCTTTTGATATCCGTGGTGGGCAGAGCACAGATAGCCCACTGTTTTGCTTTGCGCATAACTTCAAGCAAACACCATATTTGTTATTTTTCTTTAATTGGACACTCAATGTTTCACTTTTCAGCTTCTTCAGATACGTTCCACTAATATATAAACCGTAACTGACAGTACAAAGCTTCAAATGGTTTAAATAACAAGTAGTAAAAAAATTTCAAAAATTAATTATGATGTCGGGATGACAATTCCAAAAGTACAGAAACAAGATAGAGATGAATACACAAAACCATATAAAATCACTACATAAGTAGCCAAATGTTTTCAAGAATAATATTTATCTACAACTAAATGTTGAATTCCTGTCAGTTGCATGAATTCAGGTTTGAATAAAAGCATTTAAACTGAATAGTACTGTGGCTGGTAATCATAAGCTTGTAAGATTGATTCACTACTTACTGGCTACTTATGTTATGATTTTTGTATGGTTTTGTGTATTCATCCCTACCTTGTTTCTGTACGTTTTGACACGGCCCGGTATGGCCATGTGGTTAGGGCGCTCGACTTACAGTCACATTATTCTTTATTTCCTTATTTACTTTTGTGAAATTGTTTGGTAGATATCGCTTTTGTGAATGAAAAGTCAAAAACGGCTGTTATATAAGAAATTGTGTTACCATCTAGCGACCAGAAATGAAACTGTTATTTATGAAACATGGAATTAATATAGGCTTATAAACTGAATTCACTGCTAAGTAGTAGTTTTCCTTTTTATTATTTTCCCATACAAATACGTGGCTGTAAGAAGAACAGAATAATATTACTGTTATACAAGATGTGAAACACTGAGTAATGGCAATTAGATGCTCAAATAAGGTTATAACCCACCAGTTACTTGTAAGCATCATAGAGTAATAGATTGAATGTGGCAGCCATTTTTTTCTCTGCCCATCCCTACATACTAAGCTTGACATATCAAGTAGAAAAGCTTATTGTTGAATTATTTGTACTGTTGAAATAATTAACTGTTACCTGTAATTAACAAAAGTTATATTCAAGTTACAGGTTGAAATAACAAAAAATAACTTGAAAAAATAAAGTAATTAAAATTATAGACGCTATCCTTTGTCCTTATTCACCTGTGGTCATAGTTAGTTGTTCAGTGAGAAGAGAGCTTCTTAAAATTTTCTATCAGTGTAGTTGATGGCTTTGGTGAGAATTTGTACAGACAATGGTGGTTTCATATCAGGTGCTACTGGTCTATGATTAGTCAAAAAATGATCTACAACTGTGCTTCTTTAATGTTGTCGTTTATAAAGAAAGTCAATATGTTCTCCTGTCCTTGTGTATAGAGTTCTTTCGGTTCCCCAAATGTACTTGTAATAAGTAAGCTAGTGAACAACATTGGAGACAAAAAGACACCCCATGTTTAAATTTCAAACACTTTTTGCAAGAAAGTTTGCTTTATTTATTACATTGTAGGTTAGTGTACTGAGATTTTGAAAGTTGTTTTTGAAGGCTGGACCTGACTGTTCTATAACTTTAATCACCAGTTCAGATTTCCTGATTATAGTTTTCATTTTCTCGGATATAGGTTTGTCATTTAGAGGAACTATAAAAGTAATCATTTTTGTGTTATCTTTAGACAATTGTGATTTTTCCTCCTTGTTTATCTGTTGTTTTCCATGATGGAAATGTGATGCCGATTTTTGCGCATCATAGTCCTTCAAAATTTGTTCGATGTAAAAAGGTGGATATTTGTTGCTCAAAAGGAGTGATTTTAGTTGGGAGGGTGTAGTGTGTTTTTTTTCACTACAATTGCGATCATTTCTTTTCAATTCCCCAATAATTGCGCCTATTTTGGAAGCTTTGGAAGGATGGGATTTAAAGTTAAGGAAGAGAGGTTTTCTTATTGGTTTGTGAAACAAGATAGATTGTATATCATTGTCGATCCTTAACCTAACGTCAAGAAACTCTATGCTCTATTTTGTCATTCGAGTGATTCAGGGGGGGGGGGATTGGTCATTTATTTCTAGTATTAAAATGTCTTCTATACACTATTATGCTTGTTTGTTTGTTTGTAATTAAGCACAAAGCTACACATTGGGCTATCTGTATTCTGCTCACCACGGGTATCGAAACTCGGATTCTAGCGTTGTAAATCTGCAGACATACCGCTGTACCAATGGGGGGGGACTACTATTATGCACGAGAGAACTTAAATAATGACGAACGGAATGTCCTTATAATGAAAATTATGTTAAGCTACAAGAACAAATGGGTTCGAATACATAAAAACCGATTAGCGAAACGTTATAACATAAACATCAATGATCTAACAAAAAACATTAACACCAGAATACAGTGATGTAACTCTTACAAATAACTCGTTAATTTAATAGATATACATGCATCGTGGAAGTCAGAACTCTGTTTCACGTGTATATCACGCACTGTATGGACCTACAATATTGTCTAAACGTTATGAATAATTTATGCGTACTTGGCTGGTTTAATGTTATTTTTATAATTTATGTTTATAATTTACTGTAATGTATATTCATCATGGATAAAACCCTTTCGGCAACTATGATCTATAATTATGTATGCATACTCAACATTTGACTCTTATTTAACAGCATTTAAAATAGTTTGTTTGTTTGGAAGTTCGCGCAAAGCTACACG
>NW_013666188.1:654-4821 GCF_000517525.1 Limulus polyphemus | reverse complement strand
CGAAACGTTGTACATTTGCTGTTATGTTAAACTTATATTAAAGTTTCTCTTCATTACCCATTCAAGCCGTCACCAACCGTTGTTAGTATTCTCCATGTTTGGTGATTGAGTCGTGTAAAGTTATGGAATAATTTAAAAACAAATTATGTGTAAAACTGTATTATTGTACAAAAGTGTCGTGTATATAACCTTGTCAACTTTGTTAAAAACAACAACAAAAGAACACCAATATACTGACAAATAGCAAACAATAGTGATCAACATTTCTAAACACTACAGAAATTTTAAAATGAAAAATTAACTCGGTGACAAAAGAGTACACAACTTTACGCTACGTGTTAACAATTTGAAACCAAAATTGGTATCAACGATGCCTTACTAAATATAAAACAGTTTACAAAAGGAAATACACATCTTGTATATAAAATGAATGGACCTAAAATATTTTAAAATAATTCGTGTTTTCAAACCTTTCCGTATTCACAAAAATGGAGAATATGATTTCAGAAATCGATAACTTAAAGTACTTTTACATCTATAGACGGAGCTTGTGAGCAGATATATCGGCTACAGAGTAAAGATAGTTCGTCAGATTGGTTGGTTATTGCTATGCCTATGTGGAAATAAAAATGTTGCCAGAAAATTCATTCTATTAAATAACAATTCCCAAAGTTTGCTATTCTTAGTAGTAGTGTTTTTTCAATGAAGTATCTTTCAGTTGTCTTGTTTATTAACCCTCTTGTATGAGTTTACAAAAACTAAAAATTTGGAAGACAAAATGCGATAATTTTAATGAGAACTATAAGTAGATGATTTATTGTAACTAATAATTTATTACTAAAGTTGCTGCTATGTTAATTTAAAATGTTTTGTGGAGGATAGAAGGGTTAATTGTAATTAAGATTTTGGTCTGTTGTTTGAAAACCTTGAAAGTTTCTTAAATTGGCTTTTTTCTAAAATCTTCAATTTTTAGAGCTGAAGTTCTAGAAAAGGCCTCAAAAATACAAATGGTTGAGTTCTTTATATTAAAGTAACTTTAAATTTACAAGTTACATGACAACCACACCCAATATAAAGTTGCGGTGGAACTTATGCATCAGAACTAATTTTTTTTTTTTTTGCCGTTTAATAAGTAGTGTGATGCCACCGAAAATTGATTGTTTTTGAGAAGAGTATGTAACAACCTTTTCAGACACAAAATAAACATGCATTGATATCGGCCCCTCTTTGGCAAACTGTATGTCTGCGGACTTACAACGCTAGAAAGCGGGTTTCGATACCTTTCGTGGGCAGAGCACAGATGATCCTTTGTGCTTAACTACAAACAAACATTGATATCATAAAGTTGTGTACAGATCAGGGATTTAAAATTTCCAAGTTAGTTAAAGGCATTAGAAAAGAAAGGAATGTGGATCCATTTCAGACACCAGAACTGTCAGGAAAAGATATACAAAAAAGTCATACTCCCGTCGTTTTAAGCAAATTGTAATAGGTAAGAATCCACAAAGACCAGTGGCAACATATTCGAAAAGAATCTCTCATTCGAGAAGTGATACGTGTATATAAGTTGTTTTTATATGATAAGGAAGACCAACTGTAGATAAACTGAACAATACTTAGCCCAGTAAAGATGGCACTTGACGAAGCGTTTGTTTACATTGATAACTAACAAGTCTTTTGCAATGTTATACTAGTCACTGGGTGAAAATAATTTCAAAACTTTTTTGAAGGGATTCCTGATCATCAATGGATAATGTGCCAGGAGTAAGTTAGGGATCAGGAGAATTGATACAAAGGTCAAGATGAGTCCTATTTACTACCTGTAAATGTTCTGAACCCGTTATACTATACATAAATTCTGGATTTATATGGAAATGAGACCAGCAAAGTATGGGTTAATCAAGATAAGGCTTCCAGTCACACCTCCAATTCAACTGTCGCATATCTCAAGCAGTTTGAGAATGAAATGGGTATTCATGCTATTCTATAGGCCCGGCATGGCCAGGTGGTTAGGGCACTTGACTCGCAATCTGAGGGTCGCGGGTTCGAATCCCTCTCACACCAAACATGCTCGCCCTTTCAGCCGTGGGGGCGTTATAATGTGACGGTCAATCCCACTATTCGTTGGTAAAAGAGTAGCCCAAGAGTTGGCGGTGGGTGGTGATGAGTAGCTGCCCTCCCTCTAGTCTTACACTGCTAAATTAGGGACGGCTAGCGCAGATAGCCCTCGTGTAACTTTGCGCAAAATTCAAAAAGAAACAAAAGAAAGCTATTCTATACGAGAACATGCCAATCAAGTCGCCAGATACAGCGCCTATGGATTTCTGTGTGGTTGGGCATTTAAAATGGGTGCTGGAAAACAGTCGTTCTCGTACATTAGACAGATTGTGGAAAGCATGCAGGCAAGAAAATGGTACTTTTAACACAATAGGCTTACTACAGAGCATTTTCTAATGGAAACTATGCTGCACGACTATTGTCATGATGCATGGTCCCAAATGGAGCATGACTGGACATGGAGTGGCGAGACTTTAAAATGGCAACTTCTGATAGAAAATTCGACAGACAAACACCCCCCCCCCCCCACTTGAAAACAATATCCACGAAATGTTACACTGTGATGAATAAAATTCTAGTCTATACACAAACATACTATTAGGTCAGATTACTGCGTTTATTTGACTATCGAGGAATCGCCCACAGAGGTTTGATGTCTAGGTTGCTAACAATGTTCAAGTTTTATACCAATATTTTTGTGAATTTTTTTTTCAATGATAAGATATTAAGATAGATTTGTACTCTGTGCTATAAATGTATTGAACTGTGAGTTTTGACATGACTAGGGCACTGTAGTCGCTATTATCAACATATATCTGAAATTAGTGACTAACCACTATGAAATTTCCTTGAATGGGGAAAAAATTCAATCATACAACCAGAAATATAGTATTGATTTTTTGTTTTTGGAATTTCGCGCAAAGCTATTCGAGTGCTATCTGCACTAGCCGTCCCTAATTTAGAAGTAGTACACTAGAAGGAAAACAGGAAGACAACACCACCTTCTGCTTACTCTTTTACGAAAGAAAATTGTGATTGACCATCATATTATAACACATCAATGGCTAAAAGGGCGAGCATGTTCGGTGATAGGTTTTGAATCCGTAAATTGTGTGTCTAGCACCCTATCTAACATGCTATATTTTTAATCCAGACATTGTATTTTTGTTTAGCCAGAAGGAAGCTTAACGGTCGGAATATTCTCCAAAGTTTAGGAAACAGCATGAATCACTTAATTAATGAGTAATCAGTTAATTTAGTGCTGTGAATATTGAGTTTGTGTCTCGATGAAGAGATAGATATACAAAATCACCAAGTAATTGGAGTTTATTTGTGAAGTTATGCCTATTGCTTGGTAAATGTTGGTTATGCTACTCATGAAATTTAAAGAAATAAAACATTTTGGGTATCGTTAAGTGGAGTGGACTTTCCATTGCTCTTTTTACCGAATAACCTACAATAACTCGCCCGATACCAAAAACCACTATAGCAATGTAATAAATAATTAAATGATATCATTTGTTTATTTATTTTTCCAGTTGTATTTTTACCAGAAGGCTGTAATCAAACAGCTAGCATCAGAAATGATGGCAAGAACTCCAGAGTTTAAAACTAGTCTTGTGTCTCTGTAATACCGTGGGATAAAATGTTAAATCATACTTTAAGAAAATTGCCTGTCATTATAATCACCGAAAGAATTTCTCAGAATTTAAAATATATATATTCTTCTTTTTGCCACTTGTCAGAATAAAAAGGATTTTACTTATACTTCTTAATAGTATAAATATATACTGTGCTGTTGTTGGGCTTAGGATTCTTCTACAGTAGGTTTCTGTGACTTGTTAGCGATAAATTCAACGATAAATGACCAGCACGCACTTTTCAAAATAATATATATAGATATTCGGAACAAGTTCAACGTATGTACAACAAATTCTTCACACTATAGACATTATAGGCATATATTAAACATTATATGTATAGTTCTCTTCTTCTTGTCAAAAGTCCACTTAGGCCCATTCAATTACTTTAGAATTTCAGTTAACAAGCCGAACTATCTTCTCTATTACTATCGCACTAGTATTCTGTCTGTGATTCACTTACAATTGT
>NW_013666188.1:0-497 GCF_000517525.1 Limulus polyphemus | reverse complement strand
ATTTCCTTTTCAATTGTTAGTCTTACTCTAACGTATTAAACGTTAGGCCTATGTCAGTCGTTAGGCCTATCACTTCTACAGTACTTAACTTCACGCCGAACTTTACTTTGGCCTGAAAATTTACTTTTTTCTGTTATTATATGTGTTTTTACTGCTTCCCACTCGTCTCATGCTATTATATCTTTATTACCTAATCGTCTGTCCTTCGATATTCTCTACGTCAATGTATTGCACGCAAAGTTCAGTAGTCTCAACATCAAGGAATTATTAACAGAACCACCTACAATCGTCTGCTTTTAACTCTTATTATAACAAAAACTAAACAATAATAAAATATTCACTCACAAAGAAAGATTTATCAATAATATCTTAATTAAACAGTCATTATATCATGACACAATTTAAAATTATTTTATTTGCTTAATTCCTTAATAGAGTTTTGATATGTATCAGGTATTACCATAAAAACATGTACGATATTTTCCAGTTCATGGATT